>NW_028032453.1:0-559 GCF_054177405.1 Leptonychotes weddellii
AGTCTTTATTCTTAGCAATTCCAAATCAGAACAGTGAGAGAAAATTGAAAATGCTAGTTCGGAGAGTTGAGGAAATTAGAATTTAGGACTCAATCCAGTTTACAGGTATGTAACAAAATGTCAAAAACAAATAACAAGATTAGAATCTAATAACTTAAAAGCATATATTTTTTTTCTTTCTACAATTGCCCCACATTTTTAAAAGATTATCACAGTACAATTTTTTTTTTTTTGCCTCCAACTTCGCCTAATTATTTACATAAGTGCAACAGGAGTAGCAATTGACACATTTGAAGCTCTTTTTAAGATTATTTTGCTAAAGGGGCGCCTGGGTGGCTCAGTCATTAAGCGTCTGCCTTGGCTCAGGTCATGATCCCAGCGTCCTGGGATCGAGTCCCGCATCGGGCTCCCTGCTCCGTGGGAAGCCTGTTTCTCCCTCTGCCTGCCACTCCCCCTACCTGTGCTCTCTCTCTCTGACAAATAAATAAAATCTTTAAAAAAAAAAAAGATTATTTTGCTAAAAACTTGTAAATAAGCTACCAGGCAAATTTTTCGAGGC
>NW_028032454.1:0-559 GCF_054177405.1 Leptonychotes weddellii
CGCTAATGCCTTTGGTATTTAATTGATCTCTAAAAATGTAGTCAAGGAGCTGACATATAATGTAAATTCATAACAGATAATAGTAGCCAACCTATAGTGAAGTCTTACTTGGAAGTCATTAGCTTATTACCTAACACAATCCTTGTAAATCTTATTACTTTGGCTTTATTGTTATTCTACTAGTTTTAAAGATGAGAATACTGAAACACATAGAAGCTAGAGAAGCTGTGCCAAGTGAAGTTGTGACTGTCAGTTCTGTAAATTCAATAGCAGAGCCTTAGCACTTTGGAGCTTCTTTCAGAGACTCTTTTTAAATAGGTCTCTATAGTATCTGACAGGTTCAAAAAATTATATTTTAATTTATATTCAAAGAGAAATCATTGGTCAATATCATTCTAAAATCTATTACTGTGATATGATTTTATTTTAAATCAATAAGTAATGTGAATAAAATAACTATATTACTTTCCATTTTCAAAATTTAAAAATCAAATTCTAATGACTACAGATTAGAGAATAAATAGAATATCCATTACCATATTACAAAATGGCATTATCA
>NW_028032455.1:0-559 GCF_054177405.1 Leptonychotes weddellii
GGGTGTTGTGCACGAACAATGAATCATGGAACACTTCATCTAGAACTAATGATGTAATGTATGGGGATTAACATAAGAATAAAAAAAAATTAAAAACACAGCATTAATAAAAATTTGTTAGCAAATTGAATTAACCATTGATTCTACATATTGATAATACCAGTTTCGTATTAAGGTCAAAAAAATCCTCAACTCTAACAAGAGGGAAGATGGAAGGAGAGACTATTCAGTGTGCAGTCCTCATTTGTGAAGATCCTTGACTGTTTTGAAGGATGACCACGATAATAACTTTACACATGCTAAAAGTTTATAGTTAAATATGTATGTTAACATTTTAAGGGTACTCAAAGGAAAGGGAAAAGAAATCTACCATTTTCAAATTAACAGAGGAAAAAAAGAAAATGTTATCAATTAAACTGAGCATAAGAGAGGAGAGTAGTAAACAGAAGCCACAAATGAGGTGATAGAAATAAATCCAAAAGGGGGCGCCTGGGTGGCTCAGTTGGTTAAGCGACTGCCTTCGGCTCAGGTCATGATCCTGGAGTCCCGGGATCGAGTC
>NW_028032456.1:0-559 GCF_054177405.1 Leptonychotes weddellii
TCACGGGGATGGTAGAAAGGTGGGAGGGCAGCCCACTAAATATACAGACAGAATGTATGCATCTGTACGCCCAGAGAGGGGCGACGGAGGAGACAAGTCAACCCCAGGCTCCCGGCAGTTAGAAACTCTAAAGGAATACTCTGCCCCCTCTCCTCCTTGTTTTGTTTTTCTGCAACTTCTTTTATTTATTTATTTATTTTTTTTTAATTTTTTATTTATTTGCGAGAGAGAGAATGAGAGACAGAGAGCATGAGAGGGAGGAGGGTCAGAGGGAGAAGCAGACTCCCTGCTGAGCAGGGAGCCTGATGTGGGACTCGATCCCGGGACTCCAGGATCATGACCTGAGCCGAAGGCAGTCGCTTAACCAACTGAGCCACCCAGGCGCCCCTTCTGCAACTTCTTTTAGAGGTATTTTTACTTTTTTCCTCCTTGGTATCCAAATGTATATTAGAATATTTTTTGAATGTATGTTTTACCTTTATTTGCAATTATGCCTCTCTCCTTTTTCTTTTTCTTTTTTTTAAACAATTTTTTATTATGTTATGTTAGTCACCATACA
>NW_028032457.1:0-559 GCF_054177405.1 Leptonychotes weddellii
CAGCTCAGCAGGGAGCCTGTTTCTCCTGCTCTCTCTCTCAAACAAAATAAATAAAGTCTTTAAAAAAAAGTGTCATCAGAAGCATTGCTGCTGACTTTGACAAGGGTTATTTTCTTTGTGTTTAATGAAAACCATCATTTGTTACAAAAATAATATGTGTTAATGTATTTTTAAAAAATAAAAGAGAGAAAAAATGTCCTATGAGGTTTCCATTACCCAGCTACAACCACATTAAAATACCTTGCCAACACTGGATGTTATATGCAACTCATGAATCACTGAACACTACATCAAAAACTAATGATGTACTATAGGTTGGCCAGTTGAATTTAAAATAAAAAAATAAATAAATAAAAATAAAATATTGTGCCATATTCTCATTATCTAAAAAATCCAGAATATTTTTGCCCCATAATAACAAAAGGAATAATCTAATACATGGTTTTCATAATGTGCACTATATTTTTCAAAATTAATTTTAATATATTCCATGAAAATAAACACTCTTCTATAGCATAATCAAGTGACTGGATGGTTTCCTTTTTTTGTAAATAACATT
>NW_028032458.1:0-559 GCF_054177405.1 Leptonychotes weddellii
ACGTCCCAAGCACACACGACCCTGGCACCCACGTCCCTGGTACCCACGACCCTGGCACCCTCGACCTGGCACCCACGACGCTGGCACCCACGTCCCTGGCACCGACGACCCTGACACCCATGACCTGGCACCCACGTCCATGACACCCACGACCCTGACACCCACGTCCCTGTCACCCACGTCCCAGGCACACACGACCCTGGCACCCACGACGTGGCACCCACGTCCCTGGCACCCACGTCCCAGGCACACACGTCCCTGGCACACACGTCCCTGGCACCCACCTCCCTGGCACCCACGTCCCAGGCACACACGACCCTGGCACCCACGTCCCTGGCACCCACAACCCTGGCACCCTCGTCCCTGGCCCCCACGACCCTGGCACCGTCCCCAGAGGGCTTGCGGTCTTCTGCTCAGGGGCAGCTCGGGGCCCGAGGACCTTGCTGGAAGCTGCGTCCCCTCCTTCAGCAACACTGATGCTGCACTGACTCCTGCCCCCGGCCTCCGTGTGAGTGAGGGGAGCCTGAGGCCCCTGCCCGCCTCCCTGCCCAGCCCGAAC
>NW_028032459.1:0-559 GCF_054177405.1 Leptonychotes weddellii
ACCCTGCCAATAATATGCTCCCCACCGAAAAGTTTGCTTCCCTAATACTTCCACAGAAAGCTTCTCTTATTAAGTGCAGGGCTCTCTGTGAGTCGGTCTGAACCGGGCCGGTACTCCAGGGGAAGAGGGCGTCTGGCGGCGGAGAGTCAGAGAAACCCCAGCACCCACGACGGACACCATGTCAGGGAGGAGGACTGACGGGGGACCGTGGCCCCTCGGCGCCGCCCTGTCCCTGCTCCCACCTGCGCCCCACCGCTGCTCACCATTCCCGGGGCTAGCCTTGGGATAAAAGTCTCTCTTCTTCATCTATTTGTCAATTTCCTTAATTCTTTATGTTGACGTTCTAATTGAATAGGGATTTTACAAAAGTGAGTTTTATTTCGTGTTTTCCCTAGAAAACTAGACCACTTTTCTGTCTGCTCCAGGAGTGTTTATGGGTGCGCAAGGCCCTGGAGAAGACAGGGTGCCACGTGGGGGCACGTTTGGTGGCAGAAGCTGGTTCCCAGGTGGGGAGGGTGGGAGGGTCCTGGGAGGAAGACTAAGGAGGGTGCCAGTTCCC
>NW_028032460.1:0-10247 GCF_054177405.1 Leptonychotes weddellii
CCCTCCTACACTGTTGGTGGGAATGCAAGCTGGTTCAGCCACTCTGGAAAACAGTATGGAGGTTCCTCAAAAAGTTGAAAATAGAGCTACCATACGATCCAGCAATTGCACTACTGAGTATTTACCCCAAAGATACAAATGAAGGGATCCAAAGGGATACATGCACCCTGATGTTTTTAGCAGCAATGTCCACAACAGCCAAACTGTGGAAAGAGCCAAGATGTCCATCGACAGATGAATGGATAAAGATGTGGTATATATATACAATAGAATATTATGCAGCCACCGAAAGGAATGAAATCTTGCCATTTGCAATGATGTGTATGGAACTGGAGGGTGTTATGCTGAGCGAAATAAGTCAATCAGAGAAAGACATGTATCATATGACCTCACTGATATGAGGAATTCTTAATCTCAGGAAACAAACTGAGGGTTGCTGGAGTGGTGGGGGGCGGGAGGGATGGGGTGGCTGGGTGATAGACATTGGGGAGGGTATGTGCTATGGTGAGTGCTGTGAATTGTGCAAGACTGTTGAATCACAGATCTGTACCTCTGAAACAAATAATACATTATATGTTAAAAAAAAAAAGAAGATAGCAGGAGGGGAAGAATGAAGGGGGTATTTGGAGGGAGAGACAAACCATGAGAGACAAGGGACTCTGAAAAACAAACTGGGGGTTCTAGAGGGGAGGCAGGTGGGAGGACTGTTGGCCTGGTGATGGGTATTAAAGAGGGCACGTTCTGCATGGAGCACTGGGTGTTATATGCAAACAATGAATCATGGAACACTACATCAAAAACTAATGATGTAATGTATGGTGATTAACATAACATAATAATTAAAAAAAAGAAAGAAAGAAAAAAAATATATACCTCAAAAAAAAAAAAAAAAGCATTAGGCACTGGAAACCAGCAGGTGCTCAAGAAGTGGTGATTGTTACTTTACCATTATTTTCTCTCCTATGTTGCTTGTCCAGAACATTCCAGGTGGGCAACCTCCTCTCTCTCTCTATAACTGGCACTCCTGCTTGACAAGCCCAGGCACAGAATCACCTTGCCTAACACAGTACCTAACATGAGCCACAAACTCAATTAAATGTTTGTGATAACGACCATGGAATGAGAAATATTTGCAGAGTGTCCAAGAAACCTTCAGAGAATTAAAGCAGAGGGTAAATTGTTCAGTTCTTTCCTTCCCTCTCTACAAAGACACCCAAGCTGGCTACTGTTCCAGAATAACTGGAGGGCTGAAAATAGCCTCCTTTTTCCATTACTAAAGAGCAAGATGACCTTTCTTAAAATTCACCCAGGCATTACTCATTGAACATTTTCTATTATACTTATCACTACTCTTTATAATGAAAATATCACTTTGAGAAAATCAGACTTAATAAGATGATTCCAAGTTTTATTGAATATGCTTTACAAATGGGCATTTTGATTGACATATCCAGGCTTACTACAAATCAAAAAAACAAAACTTAATTTTAAAACCTAAAGCAATCTTCTTGTTTCTAAAACCTTATAGAACAGCCTAAAGTCTCTTTCTTCCAGTACTTCCTTTTTTTTTTTTTTAAGCAAGGAGAGAATGATCCATGCAATCACAGGTGAGAGCAGAAGACATTAATGTCAATTTTGTTTAGTTTAACTTCCAACACTTCTTGACTTTAATGAAGTCACTGAAGCCTGGTTCAGGCTACCTTCTCTTCAGAAAGAACCTAAGATACTGTTGTTTTTTGTTTGTTTGTTTGTTTGTTTCCCCAGATCCTCCCATTACAAAGCTCCACCTTGACTACCACAATGAGGATAAGTGGAAAATACATCAGACTTAATGCCAGAAAATATGTTCAAATCAAGACAGTGATACTTCCTAGCTATGTATTAGAGCAAATCAACATGTCTCTATCCTCATCTGCAAAATGAGGATAACAGCATTTACCTTGCAGGATTGTTTTGAAAACTAAAAGAGAAAATATGTAGGTGTAATTTATAAATTATAAAGCACCATTAAAATGTAAGGTAGCATTATTATTCGTGTATGAAGATGGTTCATTCATTTTTCAATGAATATTTATGTGGTAGACTTTTTGCTAAGCATTAATGATACAAATAAATTATATATATATATATATATATATATATATCATTATATATATATAACTCATTGGCACTTGAGCTCTTATAGTCCAGTAGGGAAGAAGCATGTGAAGGTGGAGAGAAGCATGCTTTGATGTGGCTATAGGTGCTAGGGAGCCAGAGAGAACACTTGGACTGGGGTGTGGAAAGTGAGGGTGTTCAGGGGACTTCTTGGAGAGGTGACACTGGAATTGTTTCACTACAAATTCAAAAGCAAGAAAACAAATCCAAGTCACTCCTCTGTGAGGTGGTCCACATAATCCATGGTCCTGGGGCCCAAGTCATTTCAAAGGTGTCCTGATCCCTTAAGGCAGAGTTTCTCAGTCTTGGTACAACTGATATTTTAGGCTGGATAATTCCATGTTGTGGGGGGGGCTATCCTGTGCACCGTAAAATGTTTGGCTTCATCCCTGACCTCCATCTACCAGATGCCAATAATATCCCCTTATCTTCCAGATTTGAAACCAAAAGCATCCCTGGACACTGCCAAATGGCCCCTCAGGGGCAAAACTGCCCCTAGTTGAGAACTACTGCCATAAGGTCATAGAAAACCAGTGCAGGCGGTTCTAGAAGGAATGGAATTCATACAATTAGTGCCTAGGCTTATTCTAGGTGCTCAAAAAATATTGAATGAATGAATAAGTGGAGTCAATGAATGAATGAGCTTCCTGGAGTCCCCTTGACATATTCCTTTTGGGATCCATCCAGAAGATCCCTGGGCTAGTAATTAAGTTCAAAAGTACCCACGTGAGTAATAACAATAACACAACATGCATTTATACAGTGCTCCTTAAAAATTGTGTGATCTTGGGCAAGTAGTTCAAACTGTCTGAGTCTCAAGTCTACCAGTTCTTGTTCTTTTTTTTTTTTTTCAGAGATTTTTAAGTAATCTCCACACCCACCATGGGGCTCAAACTCACAACCCCGAGACCAAGAGTCACATGCTTTACCGACTGAGCCAGCCAAGCGCCCCAGGTCTGCCAGTTCTTATGTGGAGATAACAAACCCTAGCTTGCAAGGCCATTGGGAGAACCAAATGAGATAATCAAGCATTAGAGGTCTAAGCACTCACTCCTTCGTTGCAACTGATAAGAGGACTCTTAGCAAGATGGCCCCCCCACCCAGCTCCTGCCACTAAGCTTTACCTGTAAGAAGGACAAGGAGGGTAGTTGGAGTGTATACTTTTTTGGTTATAAACATGTGGGGAATACTGAGCACTGTGCCAGGACCTGACACATCCACTATCTAACTCACCCTTGCAAGCAACCAGGTTAGTTAAGAGGCCCAGAGAGTTGTGACATGCCCAGGATCACACAGCTAAATAAGTGCCTCCCTGAAAGCGAAAGCCTCAGCCACCACTGAGGGCTGACCTTCATCACACCAATGCTTGTTTGGATTGTGAGTTTTTGGGGAAATGCTTTCTGTATTCTGTGTTCTGTAGTTTCTTATAGACATACATGACCAGATCGGGAAAATTCTTCTGCAAATACTGGAAAGGTTCTCCAATTCTCGACCTCATCCTGAAATGAAACATAAATGTATTAGCATGGTGGTCCCCAGATCATCTTCCCCCTTTATAGCATCTGGGCCCGGAGATCTCTTTGCTCCCTCAATTTCTAGAGCAGAGCACGTCAGGACTTTGGAATCCGACAGAACAAGATTCATCTCCTAACAACTCTTCAGCTAATTGGCAACTTATTTGTGAACCCCAGTTTTATCATTCATAACATGGAGATGATATAGTTCCACAATCTCTTACCTACAGTTCCAAAATCCAAAAGAGCCCTGAAAACTGCAAGGTTTTTTGAGTTTGCAGCTACCATTTTGGGCAGCAAAAGCTGATTTTACTAATACGGGTCTACTTTTTAGACATTTACCGTGCTACATTCACCTTACCCAGCTGCCCAGTCCCCTGCACTGCTTCCCACGAGGGAGTCACTACCCTTCTGTTCAAGAGGGCTCAGCAAAAAGCTAAGAAGGAAGATGAGAACCTGCCAGGCACATCCAACATTCATTGTTCTGACAATGTGTTGGCCCTTTTCCAAACAGAGGGAAGGAATTACTTTTCATTTCATCAAAACAAATTTCTTCTTTCTAACAAATAGCAGATATAAATTTAGAATGGGATTTTTTAATCATCCTCATTTCATATATGGCTTACAGGAACAGAAATAATACTCACTCCTTATTTTTTTCTTCATTAATGTGTTCTCCCAGATTCCGGATGAACTTTAGCAGATCATGCACAGTGTCCTTATAGGTGTACTTTTTCTTTTTATAAAACTTATTCATTTCTTCCATAACATACTTGTCAATCTAAAAAAAAACATTATGCAAAAAATGTGGTAGCACTACAGAATAAATCCTAATGAGATGTTAATACAAAGAGGCAAAATACAAATTTGAATATATGCCCAATTTACCACTAATTAATAGAGCAAATTAATAGAAAGAAATGAATGGAAGTAAATACTATACAGTAATGGTGTCTGGATGCAGGATCATAAGGAACTCTACATTCCAGTCTCTCTTTTCCAAGTGAACTATTTTCATGAGAAATTAAATATATTGAAACATGGTTTAGGAATTCTTTGGCTGTTATACCAGGAAATTTGCTCATCATGCTATGCAGTATTTTTATCCTTGCAGTGACCCATCCGAGTTGGTAACTGATTACATTTCCCCCTTGAAGAGGATTCATTCAGACTAACAATAGACCTGACAGCCATTGCCGAAGCGAGGGTGGTTGTTTTTGTTCGGTTTTGTTTTGAATTCTATTTCCAAAGGTCTCATGTTTCTCCTTGCCTCTAAGTGTCCCAGAGCAGCTTCTCTCAAGTCAACGCCTCTCTCTACACCCTTGTCGATGGCTGTCATATTTAGAAAGCCTGTCTGTGTGGCAGGACAGGGTGGCCTGTGGAGAGGAGGCAGCAGCAAACACTGGAAAACCTGGCTCCTCCACACCGCCACAAAGCTGAACGTCCAACCGTGAAAATGCGCAAGTCACGAAAAGCAACAGAAAATCAAAGTCTCACATGGGAACTAACAGATAAGACTTGAGTCTGTCAAAATTCAATATAAGTCAATGAAGTTTAGGGGAAAGAACTGATGAACTGGGAAACGAAAGAACAGGTTTTCCTCCCGGTTCTGCCAATCTCTGCCTCTCCAGTCCTGGCTATTTCAGGTCACACCTCTGAGTCTCAACGTGCTCAACCATTAAATGGATTGGTGGACTCGATGGCACCAGCTCTTCCTGCAGGGAGTGGCTTTAGCACACGGCCTCGGCAGCCAGACTGGCCAGCAGCAGACTCTGGGGCTGGCTCTGGACCGTTGGAAAAAGTGATTTGTCTATGCCTCCATGGGCCCACCTGTGACACGGAGGCAATTAGCTCAGAGGTTGTTATAAGGATTAACTGTGGAGACTCATAAAGCCCTGGGAATGGTAACTGCCATATAGTCAGCACTAGAGAATTGTCAGCTATTACTGTCATCGGCTTTGGTTTCAGACTTCTCTATTTCTGCAAGTTTTAGAAGAGGCTTTTTTTTTTTTTAATTTTATTTATTTATTTGAGAGAGAGCACGAGCAGGCTGAAGGGGCAGAGGGAGAGGGCAAAACAGGCTTCCCGCTGAGCAAGGAGCCAGGCACGGGGCTCGATCCCAGGACCCTGAGATCATGACCTGAGCCCAAGGCAGACGCTTAACCTACTGAGCCACCCAGGCGCCCCTTAGCTGAAGTTTTATAGACATTCATTAGCAGAGTCATGGTGCACCTACTCCATGCCAGGAATTCAGTAGTGACAAGACAACGGACAGTCTCTTCACTTGTGGAATTTGCAGGGTAGCCGGAAAGATGGACACCAAGGCAGCAATTATGAGTGTGATGTATCATCTAGGGGCAAGCAAGGGAAGGAAAGCAAAATGAGAGCCAGAAACAAAGAGGTGTGGGAGAAGCAGTCCTAGATCAGGCACAGGATAGGGAAGCTGTTGGTCTCAGTCAAAGAGCTAAGGAGTATGGATTCTCCCATAGTGCTTTGCACAGTCTCTGGGCTGCCCAGCATGCATTCCACAGGCAATGTTTCCGTGGGTCTCTCGGCCCTGCATGGACCATGCTGTACTCTGCTTCACATGCCCATGGCCTCGTGTGGGTCCAGCAGGTAACTGGTACTTGATAGATGTCTGCTAAGTAATAATAATGAAAGTTCTGGGAGGTGCCTGGGTGACACAGTTGGTTAAGTGTCCAACTCTTGGTTTCGGCTCAGGTCATGATCTCAGAGATGTAGCCCTGCCTCGGGCTCCACACTCAGCACAGAGTCTGCTTAAGATTCTCTCTCACTCTCTCCATCTCCCTCTGCCCCTCCCCCCTCCCTGCTCTCACACACACGCATGCACTCTCTCTCTGAAGATAAATAAACCTTAAAAAAAAAAGTTCTGATAGCACCGACTAGCTTGAGATGATGGCTGATTTTTTATGTTTTACTATATTTAGTTCAAGTTAGGTGGACCCTTTCCTGAAGAGGAGGAATTTGAAAGATCACCTTTTCTTCACGGTGTGTTTTCTCAGGCAGAAGGTAGATGTGTGTGTGGCTGCTCAGAGCTGGGCTGTACACAGACAGCAGAGGCAGCCGATCGCTCCCTGGATGAGAAGCCTCATGGTGGAGCAGCTCCTTGGGGTTAAACTCTTATTTAATCAGCTGCTCTTGTCACAGTAGTAATAAGATCATTAGCCGGGCCTCTCTTAGAACCAAGGCTGGAAGGAAAGAGCCCTAAGAAAGGAAAAGACCCTTAGACTGGGACAAGGCCTTCCTAAAGAGGAGTGTAGATGAAAGTCTGTCTGTCAGGAGGGCCTGGCCTCTGAAAGATGGAGCAGGGACCCAACAGGGCAGACGGGGACTGGGATGGAGAGACAGGCAGGGAAATCACCTCTTCCACCCCTTGGTTGAGCCAGGCCAACAATAAAAAAAAAAAAGTTAGAAAAACTAACTTAACACATTAACAGATCCTTATTCCTAGAATAACTTCCAGACCATAGGAACTGTTCATACCTTAGAAGTCCACTTGGCAAAACTTCTGGAACATTCAGATTTTTCAAGTTGTAGTAGTTGGACAATCTTGCTTTTAAGGAATGGCCTTTTAATGTCAGATTCATTTCCCACATCCCTAAGGGTCCTATAGCGGCTGAGGATGACAGAATTATCATGGTCATTCCATCTGCCCTCTCTTTTCAGAAAGAAAACAATGTTACATTTTGCTTTTTGATAAAAGTAGTAAAACCATGTCTCTAAAAATCCTGCATGATGAGAGAGGCAGACAGGCATCTTTTTCTCTCTCTCTTTTGCTGTTCTTCAGAAAACAAAACCAGAGGGACGCCTGGGTAGCTCAGTCGGTTAAGCGTCTGCCTTTGGCTCAGGTCATGATCTCAGGGTTCTGGGATCGAGCCCCACATCGGGCTCCCTGCTCCATGGGGACTCTGCTTCTCCCTCTTCCTCTGCCTACTGCTCTGCCTACTTGTGCTCTATCTCTCTGTCAAATAAATAAATAAAATCTTTAAAATTAAAAAAAAAGAAAGAAAACAAAACAAAAACAGAATCTAGAGAGGTTAAGTCACTGCTCCAAAGACACACAGCCAGGAAATGCCAAGCTGAGAGGAGAGCCTGGGTCTGTTGATTCCTAGCCTAACTCATTCCCACACCGCCCTACCACTATAGTTAATGTCATGTGTTAATTTGTCTGGCCACAAGGGGCCCAGATTAAATATTATTCTAGGTGTATCTGTGAGGTGTTTCCAGATGAGATTCGCATTTGAGCTGGTGAACTCAGTAAGGCAGATCACCATCCCCAATGTGAATGGGCCTCATCCAACCCACTGACAGCCTATTTAGAATAGAAGATGGAGGAGGGGAAAAGATGGCGGAGGAGTAGGGGACCCTATTCCAACCAGTCCCCAGAACTGAGCTGGATATCTACCAGACCACTCTGAACACCCACAAAATCAGCCTGAGATGTAAGAAGATAGATCTGGATCTCTACAAACAGAATATCGCAGGTGGTTGGTTTCAAGGTACAAGCAGGGAGCTGGGATTCCACGGGCAGATGTCGGAGGATAAACAGAAGGGGTAGGGAGCTGTGGGGATCCTACACCACCGGTGAGCAATGGCCTCTCGTGCTGGGGCTGGGGCACAGACTTGCAGACCGGTAGCAGCAGGGAAAGGACTTTAGGGCAGCCCCCCCAGAGGGAAACCCAGAGCAGGGCCAAGCATGCGAACTGGGGTGGCTGCTGGTTTTAGAAGCACAAAGAGCAGAGACGTGCCCTGACCTGGAGGCAGGACTGGGAGCCCTGCAGAGGGGCGGACAACCCAGGACGCTGCTGTTTATAGCAGCACGGACAGAAACCGAGAGCTCACTGAAGAGAGGAGAGCTCACTGAAGAACAGATGGCGATCTCTCTGCTCTGAGGCAGAGGGTTGGAAATGGTCTCTTCTGCTCTCTCAGAAGAGACGCAGAAAGCTGCCAGGGAAAGCCCCCAGAGGAACAAAAGCCCCAAAAAACCGGTTTTCACCAAGCCCATCCCACCCCACAGGGGGCAGGGCAACTCTGCCCAAACAGGGTTGCCTGAGTAACAGCAAGGCAGGCCCCTCCCCCCAGAAGACAGGCTGGGAAAACAAGAGGCCAGCAACCCTACGGTCCCTAGAAAACAGGTGCATCTTGCTTGGGTTCTGGTCAATAATTTGGACTCTATACATTCCCTCAAACACCCCTCAACAGAATGACTAGGAGAAGGAACCCCCAAAATAAGAAAGACTCAGAGATTATGATTTATGCCAAAGATTTACAAATGGATTCAGATATAACCAAGATGTCGGAGATGGAATTCAAGCTAGCAATTGTGAAGACAATAGCTAGAATGGAGAAATCAATTAATGGCAACATAGAGTCTCTAAGGGCAGAAATGAAAGCTGAATTGGCAGAACTTAAAAATGCTATCAATGAGATCCAATCTAATCTAGATAATCTAACAGCTAGGGTAAGCAAGGTAGAAGAACGAATTTGTGACCTGGAAGACCATTTAGTAGATAAAATGGGAAAAGAGGAGGCCAGGGAAAAACAACTCAGAATCCATGAAAATAGAATCAGAGAAATAAGTGACACCATGAAATGTTCCAATGTCAGAATTATTGGGATCCCTGAGGGGTGGAGAGAGAGAGAGGACTAGAAGATATAATTGAGCAAATCGTATCTGAGAACTTCCCTAATCTGGGGATTGAAACAAACATTTGTGTCCTAGAGGCAGAGAGGACCCCTCCCAGGATCAAGAAAAACAGGCCAACACCCCAGCATGTAATAGTAAAACTCACAAATCTTAGAACCAAGAAAACCATCTTAAGGGCAGTTAGGGGGAAGAGATTCCTTACGTACAGAGAGAGGAACATAAGAATAAGGTCAGACCTATCCACAGAGACCTGGCAAGCCAGAAAGCCCTGGAAAGACATATTTAAGGTACTAAACAAGAAGAACATACAGCCAAGAATACTTTATCCGGCAAGGCTGTCATTTAGAATGGATGGAGAGATGCAGAGCTTCCAAGACAGGCAGAAACTGAAAGAACATGTGACCACTAGGCCGGCCCTGCAAGAAATATTAAGGGGGGTTCTATAAGAGGAGAAAGACTCCAAGAGTGATATAGAAAAGAAATTTACAGGGACAATCTATAAAAACGTCTTCACAGGCAACATGATGACAATAAATTCATATCTTTCAATAATCACTCTCAACCAATGAGAACGAACGAAATCAATGTGGACGGCCTAAATGCTCCCATAAAACAGCACAGGGTTGCAGACTGGATAAAAAGACAGGACCCATCCATATGCTGTCTACAAGAGACTCATTCTGAACCTAAAGATACATCCAGACTGAAAGCGAAGGGATGGAGATCCATCTTCCATGCCAGCGGACCTCAAAAGAAAGCTGGGGTAGCAATTCTCAGACAAATTAGATTTTAAACTAAAGACTGTAGTTAGAGACACAGAAGGACACTATATCATTCTTAAAGGGTCTATCCAACAAGAAGATCTAACAATTGTAAATATCTAGGCTCCCCAACATGGGAGCAGCCAT
>NW_028032461.1:0-559 GCF_054177405.1 Leptonychotes weddellii
TTAAATTGTCAGAGTTATTTATATTTTATTAAGATGCAGCAGTGTGAATTCTATATAAATTTCCCAAATGTCAGCTACATTTCCAATGCAAGTGTGATATTTCAAACCTGCATATTGGTGTTGATTTAATTGTTCTCTATTTTTCTGTTATTTTTCTTTTACTAAATAAATAGAGCTATTTCATATTTGAATGTGAATTTCAAATTTATGGCATTTCTAACTTTATTTAAAGTACTAACTGTATTTAAAAAGTTTAAACTTTTTTCTAATAAATGCGAGCATGAAGGCCAAACTTGTTGGTGTCTGACCATGTCTGCCGGAGGTCACCATCTGTGAATGACATTAAGTGTCATGGTGCCCACAGTAATGATGCAGTGGGAGCATGAAATGTGCTTGTTTAAAGACCATTTCTTCCATTTTATAAAGTGGAAGTGGAAGGCAATGCCCACTCTTTCACTTCACATTCCTCCTAAAGGACTCATGCACTGAAGTCCTTTTCTCATTTTATGGTGGGAAAAGCATAACAAATTTGAAAATTTAGTGTACTTCATCACATTTT
>NW_028032462.1:0-559 GCF_054177405.1 Leptonychotes weddellii
GTGTGTTTCTGCAGCATAACCTGGCCTGTCTACATAGACACAGCTATTCTACTAGAGCTCTGGAACCCTTTCTGTGTCAGTCCGCATGGACTTTGGCCCTCAGAAGAGATCTGCCTTCCTGTAGATGCTCCACTGAGCTCATGTAACACTGATAGGCACACTGAGGAGCTTACAAGACTAGGTGATAGGAAAGAAGGATAGATTTTTTTACCTGAGACAAGTCCAGGTTGGTTAGTTCTTCAAGTGGACAAAGCAACCATCGCCCCCTCTCTGGCTTCATTCCCCTTCTCTTGCTCTCCCTCTGTGCTCCACTGCTTTTGTACATAAAGATGTGTTTCTATTGATCAGTGGGCTACAGAGAGGGTAGGGGTTACCTTTTTTTCCTCCTGTGAGTGCAGTAGACTTTAAGCATTCATTTGTTAACTACCCCTCTCATACCTTCTGCGAGTTGGCCTCAGAAACAGGACATAGGGCAGAAGCAGATTTGTCCTGATCAGTGTAGAGAGGAAGGGGACTGCCCTCTTGGACTGAGAGGTGGTAGTTGGGAGGAAGGTCATGC
>NW_028032463.1:0-559 GCF_054177405.1 Leptonychotes weddellii
AGATGTAGAGAAATCGGAACCAAATACAGGCAGAACTCACTGTATGGTAGTGAGTTACTGCAAATGTGGCCATGCAAGCTGAAACTGTACAAAGCAAGCTTAATAGGGCGCCTGGGTGGCTCAGTCGTTAAGCGTCTGCCTTCGGCTCAGGTCATGATCCCAGGGTCTTGGGATCGAGTCCCACATCGGGCTCCCTGCTTGGTGGGAAGCCTGCTTCTCCCTCTCCCACTGCCCCTGCTTGTGTTCCTGCCCTCACTCTCTCTCTCTCTGTGTTAAATAAATAAAATCTTAAAAAAAAAAAAAAAAAGCAAGCTTAATAATTAATGGGAAAGATTATAGTTGTTTCATGGTCTTTAAAAATTTGGGTTGAAACAAACTTTGTAGCTTGAGAATTAGTATTTTATTTTTGTTTTTGTTTTTTTTTTTTAAGATTTTTTTTATTTATGGGGTGCCTGGGTGGCTCAGTCGTTAAGCGTCTGCCTTCGGCTCAGGTCATGATCCCAGGGTCCTGGGATCGAGTCCCACATCGGGCTCCCTGCTCAGCGGGAAGCCTGCTTCT
>NW_028032464.1:0-559 GCF_054177405.1 Leptonychotes weddellii
TTTTGCTCAACATAATACCCTCCAGTTCCATCCACGTCATTGCAAATGGCAAGATCTCATTCCTTTTGATGGCTGCATAATATTCCATTGTATATATATACCACCTCTTCTTTATCCATTCATCTGTCGATGGACATCTTGGCTCTTTCCATAGTTTGGCTATTGTGGACATTGCTGCTATAAACATCGGGGGTGCACGTACCCTTTCGGATCCCTACTTTTGTATCTTTTTAAAATGTGTAGAGTTTATAAGGATTTCAGTAATGGCATTCCCACGGACCTGCCACTTCCCTGGTTTTCATTTGTGTTTCTGTCTTCTCAGAGCTCTCTGTATCTGCCGTGTGGTGGTGCTGGTGCTGTGTGCTTGTGCGTACCAGATAGTGTGTTTTAAATCCTAGAATACAGCTCCTTCCTTTAAAGGGATTTTCACCTGTTTTTGGCAGGTAGCGGGCATCAACCATCTGGGATCATGTGAATTTCCTTTGAGTGGTTGAATTTTTCTAGAACACCCAGCTGATTAATTACTTTCAGTTCCTGGTCGAATCCCAGTTCTCAGTAC
>NW_028032465.1:0-559 GCF_054177405.1 Leptonychotes weddellii
CATTCATCCAGTGGAATAATATGCAGAAGTAAAAACAAAAAACAAAGCTCTAGATGTAAGGCCAGAAAGAGATCCAGAAAGATCTCTAAGAATTAGGGGCGCCTGGGTGGCTCAGTTGGTTAAGCAACTGCCTTCGGCTCAGGTCATGATCCTGGAGTCCCGGGATCGAGTCCCGCATCGGGCTCCCTGCTCGGCAGGGGGTCTGCTTCTCCCTCTGACCCTCCTCCCTCTCATGCTCTCTGTCTCTCATTCTCTCTGTCTCAAATAAATAAATAAAATCTTTAAAAAAAAAAAAAAAGATCTCTAAGAATTATTGTCACGATATATAAAAACAAGTTGCAACATGTGTTTAATAAACTATACGTTGTGTATAAAAAAAGAGAGAAAAAGAAATAAGATTCTCTAGTCATAACTGCTTGTGAACCACAAAGAAAGGCAAGGAGTGCACATGAAACACTAAGAGCAAGGTGACCTGTGGGGGGTGGGGCATGAATGGGAACTGAGCAGGTGGGAGATTAAGTTTGGGAGGGGGAATTTTCCTTGCACAAAAATTTCTATA
>NW_028032466.1:0-559 GCF_054177405.1 Leptonychotes weddellii
TGTTCCAGCACTTTGAAAAATGTCATTGGAATTTTGATCGGGATGGCATTGAAGGTACAGATTGCTCTGGGTAGCATAGACATTTTAACAATGTTTATTCTTCCGATCCATGAGCATGGAATATTTTTCCATCTTTTTTGTGTCTTCTTCAATTTCTTTCTGAGTGTTCTGTAGTTCCTAGAGTATAGATCCTTTACCTCTTTGGTTAGGTTTATTCCGAGGTATCTTATGGTTTTTGGTGCTATTGTAAATGGAATCGTTTCTCTAATTTCTCTTTCTACAGTTGCGTTGTTAGTGTGTAAGAAAGCAACTGATTTCTGCGCATTGATTTTGTATCCTGCCACATTACTGAATTGGTGCATGAGTTCTAGTAATTTGGGGGTGGAGTCTTTTGGGTTTTCCACATAAAGTATCACGTCATCTGCGACGAGAGAGTTTGACTTCTTCTTTGCCAATCTGAATACCTTTTATATCTTTTTGTTGTCTGATTGCTGTTGCTAGGACTTTTGTACTATGTTGAACAATAGTGGCGAGAGTGGGGAAAAGCTGAGAGCCTTTC
>NW_028032467.1:0-559 GCF_054177405.1 Leptonychotes weddellii
CTGATGATTAAACATTTTATTTGAGCAGAAAAAAATGAAATGTATACTGTGATACAGTACAAATATTTTTTACCTGATGTTTATATTAAAGCTGTGCACATTTTTTTTAGTTCCTAGGGGCACTAAAATTTAAAGTAATGTACACTTAAGGTTATTAAGTGATTTGAGCCAATATCCTGGAACATGCACTGTGCGATTCTATGAAATCTTTCGGAGGTGAACAAGTGTCCTTCTTTGTTGAGTGGTGATATCTTTAACTGCCTTGGTCAATGCTGGGAAAGAAACTATAAGAATTAAGTATAAAACTAAATTATTTTGCTGGGCCTTCATACTCATAAGCAATTATGCTGTGCTTAATATTTTATAAAGTAAAGGAAATAGCTATTTAGCAATTGTGGGAATGAATGAAAACAACATAATAAAAGCTACCCATTGTATGGGGATTAACATAAGAATAAAAAATAAAAAATAAAAAAAATAAAAATAAATAAAAAAAAATAAATAAAAGCTACCCATTATTGTAGCTAAAGTGTTGCTAAGTGATTTATATACCTTTTCT
>NW_028032468.1:0-559 GCF_054177405.1 Leptonychotes weddellii
CAATGTGAGACAGGAGTCCATCAAAATCCTAAAGGAGAACACAGGCGGCAACCTCTTCGGCCTTAGCCACAGCAGCTTCTTCCTAGAAACATCACTAATGGCAAGGGAAGCAAGGGCAAAAATGAACTCTTGGGACTTCATCAAGATAAAAAGCTTTTGCAGAGCAAAAGAAACAGTCAACAAAACCAAAAGACAACCGACAGAATGGGAGAAGATATTTGTAAATGACATATCAGATAAAGGGCTAGTATTAAAATCTATAAAGAACTTATTAAACTCAACACCCAAAGAACAAATGATCCAATCAAGAAATGGGCAGAAGACATGAACAGACATTTTTCCAAAGAAGACATCCAAAAAGCCAAAAGACACATGAAAAAGTGCTCAACATTGCTCAGCATCAGGGAAATCCAAATCAAAACCTCAATGAGATACCACCTCACACCAATCAGAATGACTAAAATTAACAAGTCAGGAAACAACAGATGTTGGCGGGGAAGCGGAGAATCCCACCTACACTGTTGGTGGGAATGCAAGCTGGTGCAGGAACTCTAGAAAA
>NW_028032469.1:0-559 GCF_054177405.1 Leptonychotes weddellii
CCCAGTATCTTATGATTTTTGTGGTGCAGTAGTCAATGGGATGATTCCTTGATTCCTTGATTTCTCTTTCATTTTTGATTTTATTTATTTGGGCTCTTTTCTTTTTTTTTTAAAGATTTTATTTATTTGTTTGACAGAGAGAGACACAGCGAGAGAGGGAACACCAGCAGGGGGAGTGGGAGAGGGAGAAGCAGGCCCCCAGCGGAGCAGGGAGCCCGATGTGGGACTCGATCCCAGGACCCTGGGATCATGACCTGAGCCGAAAGCAGACGCTTAACGACTGAGCCACCCAGGTGCCCGGGCTCTTTTTCTTTTTTTTTTCTTTTTGATAAATCTCGCTAGGAGTTTATCAACTTTATTAATCTTTTTCAATGAACCAGCTCCTGGTTTCATTGATATGTTCTATTGGTTTTTAGTTTCTTTTTTTTAAATCTTTTTATTGTTATGTTAATCACCATACATTACATCATTAGTTTTAGATGTAGTGTTCCATGATTCATTGTTTGTGCATAACACCCAGTGCTCCATGCAGAATGTACCCTCTTTAATACCCATCACC
>NW_028032470.1:0-559 GCF_054177405.1 Leptonychotes weddellii
GCCGCACTCCGTGCTCACCTGGCCTGTGACCGAGCGTTTCTATCTCTGGCACCCGACTTGGTGTGGAGTCTCCAAACCCAGCAGATCCCTGTGGTGCACTCCCTCACCTCTCCTCCTGGGGGAAGAAGGTGAGTCTCCCCGGATCTGCCGCTTGTTGGGTCCCTGCTGGAAGAGCATGGCTTATGGCAACCCCGAGCTGAGAGCCCACGCCTCAGCTCTGTCTCTGTAGCCGGCTTCCCCGCTCTGATACCTGGGAGCTCTGCCGCACTCAGGCACCCCCGTTCTTTCTGTGACCCCGAGGGTCCTGAGACCACACTGTCCCACGAGGGTTCCACCCCCTGCTTAGCCACCGGAGTGACATCCCTCAGTGGAGCCGACTTCTAAAAGTTCTGATTTTGTGCTCCGCGGCTCTATCACTTGCCAGAAGCAGCTGATGGAGGTCCCCTCCCCCGCCGTCTATCCTCCCGAATATCGCCTCGGATTCACTTCTACGCACATCCTACCTTCCAGAAAGTGGTCGCTTTTCTGTTCAGAGAGTTGTTGCTATTCTTTTCTTCGA
>NW_028032471.1:0-10247 GCF_054177405.1 Leptonychotes weddellii
TATATACCACATCTTCTTTATCCATTCATCTGTCGATGGACATCTGGGCTCTTTCCATAGTTTGGCTATTGTGGACATTGCTGCTATAAACATTGGGGTACACATGCCCCTTCGGATCCCTACATTTGTATCTTTGGGGTAAATACCCAGTAGTGCAATTGCTGGATCATGGGGTAGCTCTATTTTCAACTTTTTGAAGAACCTTCATACTGTTTTTCAGAGTGATTGCAACAGCTTGCATTCCCACCAACAGTGTAGGAAGGTTCCCCTTTCTCCCCATCCTCGCCAACACCTGTCGTTTCCTGACTTGTTAATTTTAGCCATTCTGACTGGTGTGAGGTGGTATCTCATTGGGGTTTTGATTTGGATTTCCCTGATGCCGAGTGATGTGGAGCATTTTTTCATCTGTCCGTTGGCCATTTGGATGTCTTCTTTGGAGAAATGTCTGTTCATGTCTTCTGCCCATTTCTTGATTGGATTCTTTGTTCTTTGGGTGTTGAGTTTGATAAGTTCTTTATAGATTTTGGATACTAGCCCTTTTTTTTTTTTAAAGATTTTATTTGGTTATTTGACAGAGAGAGACACAGCGAGAGAGGGAACAGAGCAGCGGGAGTGGGAGAGGGAGAAGCAGGCTTCCCGCCAAGCAGGGAGCCCGATGCAGGGCTCGATCCCAGGACCCTGGGATCATGACCTGAGCCGAAGGCAGATGCTTAATGACTGAACCACCCAGGCGCCCCGGATACTAGCCCTTTATCTGATATGTCATTTGCAATTATCTTCTCCCATTCTGTTGGTTGTCTTTTGGTTTTGTTGACTGCTTTCTTTGCTGTGCAAAAGCTTTTATCTTGATGAAGTCCCAATAGTTCATTTTTGCCCTTGCTTCCCTTGCCTTTGGAGACATGCCTAGCAAGAAGTTTCTGTGGCCGAGATCACAGAGGTTGCTGCCTGTGTTCTCCTCTAGGATTTTGAAGGATTCCTGTCTCACATTTAGGTCTTTCATCCATTTTGAGTCTATTTTTGTATATGGTGTAAAGAAATGGTCCAGTTTCATTCTTCTGCATGTGGCTGTCCAATTTTCCCAATACCATTTGTTGAAGAGACTGTCTTTTTTCCATTGGACATTCTTCCCTGCTTTGTCGAAGATGAGTTGACCATAGAGTTGAGGGTCCATTTCTGGGCTCTCTATTCTGTTCCATCAATGTATGTGTCTGTTTTTGTGCCAGTACCATACTGTCTTGATGATGACAGCTTTGTAATAGAGCTTGAAGTCCGGAATTGTGATGCCACCAGTTTTGGTTTTCTTTTTCAACATTGAATTGATATTCTATTAATACACCAGTAATGTGTCAAATCAATCCCTCTTAATCTGGGTTCTATGGAAAATAAATCCTACCATTATTGGACTGAAACTAATCAGACACTTTTAGACACAGAATTGTCTTAGCTGGAACAGGCAGTCCTTTAAAGGAGTTTCTGTAGACACAGAGACATCAGGAGGCATTGAAAATAAAGAAAGTGCAAAGGAAAGGAACAAACTGTCCCCTAGAGTGGTGTGGAACCCCACGAGCTCTTGTCCATCTGGAACATTCAGCTTTACATTCTAGGGACACAAGGCACTCTTTCTCAGCTAGAGGAATAATCATGTATAATTTCTCATGGACAGCATGAGTGTCCTGATGCTTAGTCCTCTTAGGAGCTCACAGTGAAAAACCACTGACATTAGTAAAAGGCCTCATATCAGAAAAAGACTATTAAGGAGTATGAGGGAAGCACTTTCCTTTATAAAGGGTGTTTAGAGCCATTAGAATGCACAGAACTGGGAGACAAATCATAAGAGACTCTTAACTCCAGGAAACAAACTGAGGGTTGCTGGAGGGGAGGGGAGTGGGGGGATGGGGTAACTGGGTGATGGGCTTTAAGGAGGGCACGTGATGTAATGAGCACTGGATGTTATATGCAACTGATGAATCACTAAACTCTGCCTATGAAACTAATAATATACTGTCTATTAATTAAATTGATTTTAAATTTAAAAAAAGAAGAAAACAAACAAAAGAATGCACAGAACTTGTTAACTGAGGGCATTGAACTTCTCGCAGAGACAATAAAGTGGAAGTCACGCTATGCTGCATCATATTTGGCCACGGTGGAAACCAGCCCTCAGGGTTGGCTTCCAGCTCCCTGAATTTCACTCCATGGTGACCCCAGGCCAGACAACAGGAGGATTTTTTTATATTATTTTGAATTCGTCAAATGTAGGCAGCTTCCACCAGAGTCTCAAGGATCACCAGATTAGTCGGGAATATTTGGTACAGGTGTGTAATCGGCAGGACGTTGGAGTGAGAGATGTATTGGTCTAATCCCAGTTCAGCAACTAAGAAGCCCCATGATGTTGGGTAAATTACTTAACCTCTCACTCAGCTTCAGTTTCCTCACCCATAAAATGCAGATGAAAATGCCTGTGTGGTCATTTGGGGGGAGGGATTAATTGCAATAACAAGAAAGAGCCAAAACATGGTCAGTACTCAGTAATTCTTCATTTCTCTCCCTCTTGCTCTTCCTCCTCCAAACTCTTTCTCTATTCTGTTTCTCTGTCCTTCTCATTCCCCACCCCTTTCTTTCTCAGTATAAAACTGGTAGATTTAGGCTAATTCATTGATCAATTTTGGGGTAACTACTATGTGCCAGACACCCTGCTAAGTGAGTGAACTATACGATGTAAGGTCTAGTCAGGGAGGTTTTTGTGTGAATAAATGTAACATCATGATTTATTGATATCCTAGTGCTGTATTAGAACTGAATAGGCAAATTTAAACTGTAATGTCATCTTGACTGAAGGCTCAAAACTTGGATGTGAGTTTCTACCCTTAAAGACTAAGCTTCCTCTTCCTTCTTTGCTTTTTAAAATCCTGGCCCAGTGATGCAAAAATCTAGATTGTCTGAGAAGGAAAGTGCTCCAAAGTTTGAAGGAGAGGGGAGTGACCCAACTTTGGGAAGAGCTGGACTCCCCGGGACTGTAAGGAGAGAGAGAATGGTTCTACCAGTGGTGAGGACCTACTTTCTACTCTCACACAAAAGTGAATGTCTCCTTACTGAGTATCACATCCTTGAAAGCCACATCCATGTCCTGGGGACTGAGTAGGACAGACAGAAAGAGTATGCTTAGAGAAAAAGAGCTGTCTGCTTCTAAATGGACCAGAGCATCATAGGAACCAGCACCATGGCCTTGTCCCACACTACAGACTGGGCGAGTTCGGGGTGTTTTCCTCCACAGGGAAGAGAAGGGGATGAAAGATGAAAAATTAAATGATACTGTATGTCATACATACCAATGCTGGTTGAGGCAGACTCTGGGAAGGGAAAGCCAAAATTAATTTTATTTCAAAAATTTAAGAAGTCTGATATCCTGCACCCAAGGTTTCTGAAACAACTCAAGCCATTCTCAAATAATCATTCTCCAATGTTTTACATGCTGTACTGATAGGAAGGTCAAAGTATCAAATTGAAACCTATGAAATTGCCATTCAGCAATTTCCTGTGGTTCAATCTAAAACTATGGTTGCTCCAAGAAGG
This sequence comes from Leptonychotes weddellii, assembly GCF_054177405.1. Classification (NCBI taxonomy): domain Eukaryota; kingdom Metazoa; phylum Chordata; class Mammalia; order Carnivora; family Phocidae; genus Leptonychotes; species Leptonychotes weddellii. Next base: position 3,574 of record NW_028032471.1, read on the forward strand.
GCATGACCAAGGCAGAGATGGAAAACCGGTGGTCCACTCTATCGCTTGTCTTTGGTTTGGGCCTACAAAATTTCGAAATATCAAAACTCTAAATACATAAAATTGGGGGATTTCCCATAAAATACTGATTCATGGCTTCTCTGGAATAGTCAGAATATTTGGAAATGAGGGACCCATGTTCCATCATGGCAACAATTTGCCAAAGCTGAGTAGTGGATGCGCTTCTTTCATACATGTTCTCCAGTCTGCCAGTCTCCACAACTTCCTATTCTCTTCAAGATACTGAGATCAGGGGTGCCTGGGTGGCTCAATTGGTTAAGCGACTGCCTTCGGCTCAGGTCATGATCCTGGAGTCCCTGGATCGAGTCCCGCATCAGGCTCCCTGCTCAGCAGGGAGTCTGCTTATCCCTCTGACCCTCCCCCCTCTCATGTGCTCTCTCTCTCAAATAAATAAATAAAATCTTTTAAAAAAAAAAAGATACTGAGATCAATCATCAATAGCTCTTTTTTCCCTTATACCTGCCCTACCTCATTCATTCACCTGACAACCACAGATACTTGCCCTGTGACTCCTGGAGCCATCAAGGAAAGCTCATAAAATGGAGACAACCAGGGCAGACAAAGTGGGGCAGATGCTCCAGAAAAAGGGAATGCACAAATGCGTGAGAATGCCTGTCATGGCAAAGTTAAGCTGGGGTGTGTAAGAAACAGGACCTGAGGATGATGCTGGAGAGATAGGATGAGTCAAGACTGTGAAGAGCATTGTTTGTGATACCTAGGAGTTTACCTATGAGACGTGATGGGAACTAGCAGAAATTCTCAGGCAGAAAAATTAAACTATCATTTCTGGAATCTGAATTATCACTCAGTTGGCTATGAGGCAGATGGATTAGCGCAGGAAGAGGCTGGAGGCAGGGAGGCCAACCTAGAGACACTTGTCAAATTCTAGTTCTAAGGATAATAAGGATCTGGACTGCTGGGCTTTTTCTTCATTTAAATAATGCAGAGACCAGATATTCTGCCCACTTCTATCCAGTGAAAGACTCTTAAAAATGAGGACATGATCGATGACTTTATCCCAGCGAAGAACATGTGCTGCAAGTGAGGAAATGGAACAAATATAAAAACTGGGCTTAGGAATGTTGGAAAGAGTGTGGCAGACACTGTTGGTTAGCAACCCAACAGACATTCTCTCCTTTCTGGCTACCAATTTTGCTTAGGTTGCAAAGTACTCAGCCTCATCAGATGAATCAAGACTGGCCTAAGTCAATTATGACAATCCTCTCTTACAGTGATTGGTCCAGGGGTGTGCTTGAAATCTATTTCTAGGCATTGAAACAAATGAAGTCAGCTCAGGTCTTCTTCTGCCTAAGATTTTTCTCCCTGCTAGGAAAAGTACATGTGGATAGAGTCATCTTCCAAAATCCTTTATTCTTGATTTCGGTCATTGCTATGTGACAACATGATGCTTAGAGCACGTCAGGCTCCACGCTCAGTGGAGAATCTGCTTCTCCACCTCTCCCTCTGCCCCTCCCCCTGCTCATGTGTGCTCTCTCTCTCTCTCAAACAAATCTTTAAAAAAGGGGGGGGGCACCTAGCTGGCTCAGTTGGTAGAGCATGTGACTCTTGTCCTCAGGGTCATGAGTTCAAGCCCCAGGTTGGGTGCAGAGCCCACTTTTATAAATAAATAAATAAATTTGTAAAAATGAATGAAATATTTAAGCTGAGCATAACTCAAATCTGCAACCCCAGAGATTTATTTGCATGTCACTTAGTATGCAGGACTTATTACCTACCTCACCTTCAAACACATATACAAAAAGAAGGCAGGGAGTGTTTTCATGCTCATTTGGAACAGAGAAAAGAGTAATATGGAACAGAAGGATAAAAAGTATCTGCTATCCACCCCAAGTCTCAGGGACTACCTATAGAGAAGCAGGGGTTATGAGTGAAAGCTAAAGCATTATGACAAAAGACTCTAAGACACACTGTATACTAAGACTTTAAGCACTAGGTGCCAAATTGATACTTAGAGAGGAGGAGAGCAGGTCCCCAATCTCTGCACAGACAGGGTGACACATGGCAGGAATCTCAGGGCAGTTGTGGAGCAGAAATGCCAGGACGCAACATTCCCACTGAAGAGCCTGGCCCCAGTGGCTATGCTGAAGAACTGAAATATGGTGGCTCGTAGCAATGGACTTGAGTAATGATACAAAATTAGGACATGTGTGGACTTATTCCTGAGTATAAGTGAGAATCTCATGAAATTGCCAAAGAACTGGAAATGAGCTGAGGTCCTGACATATGGCAGAGAGGGCTGTGAAGAAGCTAAATTCAGGCCTTATTAATGTTCTTCATCCATGCCCATTGCTTGGTGAGCTGGGAACATTCAGGTTACACTGTGATATTAAAATTTAAAAAAAAAAACGACTGCAGCTTCTCACTTCTTCATTATTTTTTAATTTACAGATAGCTTTTTTCTGTTCTTTAATTTAAAACTCCCTTTCCACCCCCCAAAAACATTTTTAATTTATCAAATCTTAGACCTTGAGAATCTCAAAGGAATTTAATCTTTTCTTAGGGAAGGGAAATAGAAGTTTTTCATTCAAAAATAGGGGACACAGCAAATTTAGTTAAAGAGGTTGCTATGAAACACACTGTTTCTTTATGGTCCAAGACTTTAATATTTGTTGAATTTGGAGATCCCTTTGAGAATTTAAGGATGCTCTAGGCATCTCTGCAGATAAGGCTTGTTTGCATGAGTACATCTGAAGCCTGTCCATTCCCTCCGATCTTAGATGCCAAGGGATCCTAAGTTAAAAGCTTGCATCAGGTCTCAGCTTCTAGCACCTCTGTAGTTCCTTGTGGAAGTTAGAGTATAATGCTGCTGAAACAAAGTCCATGAATTTGGTCTACCTGCTAGCCAGTTAGCATTATGGGAATCCCCAGGGCATCCCTGAACCTTGTCAAAATTCATCAAGTGTAGATGATTCAGTGCTGATGAATCATCTTTCCAAGTAGGTGTTCTTTCTGACACAGGTAATAATTTCATGCTCCACTGTGTCCAACTGAGAGCCTCCCCTTCCAACACAACCAATTACCACTGTACTGAAGGGTTATAAAGACTGACAATTTGTACTCATAAAAGAGTCCTAATAATAACTATGTAAATTAAATGCACTTCATCAAGCACTTTAGAAACATTATCCCTTTCCATCCTCACAGGAGAATGAGATTATGAAGGATTACTCCCATTTTACAGATAAGAAAACTAAGGTTAAGTGTCACGACCAAGGTCACACAGGTAATAAGTGGCAAAACACATAAATATCCCAGTTTTAGGATTCTACACATGTGTTTCCTCCCCAAATTCATATATTGAAGTCCTAATTCCCAATGTGATGGTATTAGCAGGTGGACCTCTGGGGGGTAGTTAGGTTTGGATGAAGTCATGAGGGTATAGCCCGCGTTATGGGGTTAGTGCCCTTATAAGAGGAGGAAGACACACCAGAGCTTTATCTCTCCATCAAACAATCATGTAGCAAGAAGGCGGCTGCCTGCAAGCCAGAAAGAGGGCCCTTACCAAAACCTAACCATGCTGGCACGCTGATCTTGGACTTCCCGGCCTCCAGAACTATGAGAAATAAATGCTTGTTGTTTAAAGCCACCCAGTATATGGTATTTTGTTATAGCAGCCTGAGCTGACTAAGACACCCAGGATGGCTGAGCCCATGCCTCTCACCTCTATGCTTTTTGCACTCCAACTAATATGAACGTTATACTTTGTAATGTTAGTCCCAAGTGTCAACCCCAAATTCAATGAGTTAATGAAAGCTCAATATAAGCACTCCTAAATCTCCTGAAATAATTTCCGTTGAATAAGATTGGCTTTTGAAAGACAATAAAATGTACTGGCATTGAAAAAAGACAAAAAAAAATGTCTTTTTACTTAATTGTTAAAATCCCCCAATCTATATCCTGCCCACATAATTCTCAAGTAATAATAGCCTATTTCACTCAGTGTCAGCAAAGAATACAAAATGCTGTAATCCACATGTGTGTTATTTTGCTGCACATGCCTGCAAACTATAATTAGCAGATATCTTCTTCAAACATCAAGCCAAACATTTTTGAGAGTTTTTTCTTGCTTCCAGAAAAATCAGGAGCAAACAGCTTAGAAAAACATTTTTGTTAAAAAAAATAAATAAATAAAAGGACAAGGAAACAAACCCCGTTCTCTCTTCTATCACGATTTGACTTTGACTCTCTCATCACATTTGCTAATTCTTTTGAAATCATGTCTGAAATTGGTGTGACTTGAAGCACAGAATATACCCATCATACTATGAACATCAAAAAAAACACATCAAAGAAAATGACAGCAAGGGAAGAGAACTAAAAACAGATTTTGAAATCGGATTTAAAGGTATCTTATTAAAGATCCTGGTGGTCTTGGCAAGAGTCATTTTGTTATTGATGAATGTGGGAACACACCTACCATGGCTTAAAACTGTGATGGCACCTCCATCCAACGGACTGCTCTGCAGTGGTTACATGGGTCAAGGTGCTAAGTTAGCAACACGTCGATGAGAAAAGCAAGTCACCTAACAATAAGAATAGTATGATTTCGTATTTGTGATAGTAAAAATATCAGTGTATAGAAATGTATGTAGGTTTAGATATGGATGGCCTTATTCGTATACTCGTAAATGCATGAGAGAATTGTCTGAAATGGCACACCCCTGTGCCAGAGACTGACTTCAGCACCCAGCAATGGCAGATGATTCCACACAAGTTCAGATGCATGCTGATAATGTCCCACAGGAAGAGCATGACTGCGATCTTTCCATACTCTGCCTTAGGGACTTCTCAAGGGAGCCCACTGAGCTTGCAAACAAGTCACCCAGAGGGACAAGTGAGTGAACACCCTTAGGAGCAATACTCAACCAATGGGGAATAAGAGGTAATGGATAAATGCCCCAGACTACCCACTGCAGCCTTTGAATGGACAAGTTTGGGAGTCATTCTGTGTATTTTGTGGGGGGGTGGGGATAAAACATCTATAACATAAATTTACCATTTTAACTGTCTTTCAGTATACAATTCAGTGGCATTAAGTACATTCAACCTGTCATGCAACCATCACCACTAACCATTTTCAGAACGTTTTCATCATCCCTAATATAAACTTTGTATTCATAACCCCCCAAATCCCCATTCTCCCCTCCCCTCAGTCCCTGAGAAACCCAATTCCTTCTTCTCTATGAATTAGCCCACTCTAGGTACCTTGTATAAATGGACTCATGTAATATTTGTTCATTTCTGTCTGGCTTATTTCACTTAGCATAAAGTTTTCTTTTTTTTTTCTTTTTAAGATTTATTTATTTATTTATTTGACAGAGAGAGACAAAGTGAGAGAGGGAACACAAGCAGGGGGAGTGGGAGAGGGAAAAGCAGGCTCCTCGCTGAGCAGGGAGCCCAATGTGGGGCTCGATCCCAGGACCCTGGGATCATGAACTGAGCCAAAGGCAGATGCTTAATGGCTGAGCCACCCGGGCACCCCTAGGATAACGTTTTCAAAGGTCATCCATGTTGTAGAAGAATTTCATTCCTTATTTTTTTTTTTCATTCCTTATTTTTAAAAAAAAAAAGTTCAAAATTTAAAAGAGACAAAAGTCTCTTTTTTGAGATATAATTAACATATAATATTGTATAAGTTTAAGGTGCACAATCTGTTGGATTGATACATTTATATATTGCAATGTGATTACTACCATCACATTAGCAAGCCTCTCCGTTACATCACATAATTGTCATTTCTTTTTTGTGGGGAGAACATTTAAGATCTAGTCTCTAACGACTTTGGAGCATCATATTCTATTATATGTGTAAGCTGCACTTCCTCTACCCATTCATCTGCTGACAGACATTTATGCTGTTTCCACTTTTTAGCTAGTGCGAATAATGCTGCAATGAACGGGGGGTACAAGTATCTGAGTCCTTGCTTTCAATTCTTTGGGGTACATACCTACAAGTGAAATGCTAGTCATACGGTAATTCTAAGTTTAACTTTTTGAGGAGACTCAGGATTGTGATAATGTGCCAATATACTGGCTCCTCCTTCTTCCCTGCCTCTCTCCTGCTCCCTATGACCTTCTATGTTGTCATGAGCATGCTATGAAGGCGCACACATGAGTTGTGTCTTTCCACAACGTCAGCTTTATTCAATCATATAGTAAAGTTAAGGGACACCTGGGTGGCTCAGTTGGTTAAGCGTCTGTCTTTGGCTCAGGTCATGATCCCAGGGTCCTGGGCTCAAGTCCCACATTGGGCTCCCTACTCAGCAGGGAGCCTGCATCTCCCTCTGCCTACTGCTCCCCCTACTCGTGCTCTGTCTCTCTCTGACAAATAAATAAATAAAATCTTTAAAAAGAAAATAAAGCAAAGTTAAATCACAATTAGAAAGTAGGTTCAGCTCCTACACTGTTGGTGGGAATGCAAGCTGGTGCAGCCACTCTGGAAAACAGTATGTAGGTTCCTCAAAAAGTTGAAAATAGAGCTACCCTATGACCCAGCAATTGCGCTACTAGGTATTTACCCCAAAGATACAAAGGTAGTGATCCAAAGGGGCATGTGCACCCCAATGTTTATAGCAGCAATGTCCACAATAGCCA
>NW_028032472.1:0-559 GCF_054177405.1 Leptonychotes weddellii
CCGGGGACCAGAGCACTGAGGGGACAGCATCCACTGAGGACCAGACGGGCGTCGGTCAGCTGGTGACCGGTGGGGGACTCCGTTCCTGCTGGTGGTGGACAGTCCAGGGGACAGTGACCGGAGCGATGACACTGCCTCTCACCCTGGACGATGCACAGAGTCACCTGAATGAGACTGGACAGTCCTTGGAGCTGACCCCGCCCCTGTCTGTCTGGTGTCCGAGGTGGGTGGCCTCAGTCGGGCCCTCTGTGACCTCAGACTCTGCCTCCGACAACTCAGCCAGGGCCCTGCTAGCATCAACAGCTCCTCTATGCAGACTAGAGAAAGGCACCTGCTCCCGGGGACACCTAGCTACCTGGCCAGTGCACCACAGGCTCCTCCTCAGCCCCCTCCTGCCCCCTCCTGGGCATCCTGAGCAGTGCACAACCCGCACCACCAGCCTGGGCGGCCCTGACTCAGCCCTTGCAAAATGGGCTTGAAGCAGCTTGAAGGTTGAAAGCACTCCAGCCCTTCCTTCTAGAAATTCATCCCAGGGAAGTAATCAGGGGTGTGTGCCAAG
>NW_028032473.1:0-559 GCF_054177405.1 Leptonychotes weddellii
AGGCTTCCCGCTGAGCAGGGAGCCTGATGCGGGGCTCAATCCTAGGACCCTGGGATCATGACCTGAGCTGAAGGCAGACGCTTAACGACTGAGCCACCCAGGCACCCTGAGGAGAGTATCTTTGCTTCATTGTATTACCTTAGCAACTTTGTCAAGGATCAGTTGACTATATATACGTGAGTCTATTTCTGGGCTCTTTTTCTGTTCAGTTGACCTATTTGTATGTTCATTCACCAATACAACACTGTCTTGATTATTGTAGCTTTATAGTAAGCTTTGAAGTAGGTGGCATCAGTCCTCCAACTTTGTTTTTCTCCTTCAATTGTGGTGGCTATCCTGGTCCTTTGCTTCTTCATATAAACTTCAGGATCACTTTGTCAGTATCTCCAAAATAACTCCCTGGGATTTTGATTGAGATTGCAGTGAATATATAGATCAAGTTAGGGAAAACTCACATCTTGTTAACACTGAGTCTTCCTGTTCAACAATATGGAATATCTATTCATTTATTTAGTTCTTAGATTTTGTTCATCAGAGTTTTATAGTTTTCCTCATATAG
>NW_028032474.1:0-559 GCF_054177405.1 Leptonychotes weddellii
TCTCTCTTTTTCTGCCCAGTGAATTCCTACACATCCAGGGCACCAAAGCAAACGAGCGAGCCCACGGTGAGGACGTAGTAAGAGCTGAGGTTGGAAGGATGTATTAGGTTGAATGGTGTCTCCCCGCCAAAACTCACGCCCAGAACCTTAGAACATGACCTCGTTTGGAAATACACCACAGCCTGCCAGCCACCACCAGAAACGAGAAGAGAGGCACAGAGTTCTCCCTCTGAGCCCCCAGGAAGGAACCCACCATGCTGACACCTTCATTTCCAAATCCTGGCCTCCAGAAATATGAGCGAACAAATTTCTGTTATGCCAAGCCACGGAGCGGGTGGTAATTTGCTACAGGAGCCCTAGGAACCCCTACGAAGCGTAAGCAGGAACTAATTTATGACGTCCTCGGCTTCCCACGTTATAGGCGATGGGAAGCCCCCGGTGCAGGGCATGATGACAATTATTTGAGAGAGATTACTGCAGCCGTGGAGAAGGGAACCCAGTGGAAAGGAGAGAGACAAGGCAGGAGGTTAGGACACTATGCGCTGGGCTGAGGCAGCAG
>NW_028032475.1:0-559 GCF_054177405.1 Leptonychotes weddellii
TTTAAAAAGCTATTTTGAGGGGTGTCTGGGTGTCTCAGTCGGTTAATTGTCCAACTCTTGATTTAAGCTCAGGTCATGATCTCAGGCTTGTTGGATTGGGGTCACGTCAGGCTCCGTGCTCAGGGAGCACAGAGTCTACTTCAGATTCTTCTCTCTCTCTCTCAAATAAATAAGTAAAATCTTTTTTATTTTTTTTTTATTTTATTTATTTTTTTTTAAACTTTTTTTTTTTTTTAAAGATTTTATTTATTTATTTGAGAGAGAGAATGAGAGACAGCACAAGAGGGAAGAGGGTCAGAGGGAGGAGCAGACTCCCTGCCGAGCAGGGAGCCCGATGCGGGACTCGATCCAGGGACTCCAGGATCATGACCTGAGCCGAAGGCAGTCGCTTAACCAACTGAGCCACCCAGGCGCCCCAGTAAAATCTTTTTTAAAAAGCTATTTTGAGTTCTTTTTGGGTAAATTACAAATCTCTGTGTTTCTGGGTTTAGTTACCAGGAGATTACTTTGATCCTTCTATGAGATTGTGATATCATATTTCCTTGTTTTTTTTATGTTC
>NW_028032476.1:0-559 GCF_054177405.1 Leptonychotes weddellii
TTAAAATATCCATACTACCCAAAGCAATCTACAGATTTAATGCAATCTCTATCCAGTTACCAACAGCATTTTTCATAGACCCAGAACGAATAATCCTAAAATTTGTATAGAACCACAAAAGACCCTGAATAGCCAAAGCAATTTTGAAAAAGGACAAAACTGGAGGTAGCCCAATCCCAGATTTCAAGATCTATTACAAAGCTTTGGTGACCAAAACAGTACAGTACTGGCACAGAAACAGACACATGGATCAGTGGAACAGAATAGACAGCCCAGAATAGACAACTATATGGTCAATCAGTCTTCAACAAAGGAGGCAAGGCTATGCAATGGGGAAAAGATAGTCTCTTCAACAAATGGTGTTGGGAAAACTAGACAGCTACATGCAAAAGAAGGAAACTGGACCACTTTCTTACACCATACCCACAAATAAACTCAAAATGGATTAAAGTCCTAAATGTGAGATCTGAAACCATAAAAATCCTACATGAGAGCTCAGGCAGTCATTTCTCTGACGTTGGATATAGCAACATGGTTCTAGATATGTCTCCTTTGGCAA
>NW_028032477.1:0-559 GCF_054177405.1 Leptonychotes weddellii
CTGGGACAGTGTGGTCTCAGGACCCTCAGGGTCACAAAAAGACCAGGAGTACCTGAGTACGGCAGAGCTCCCAGGTATCGGAGCAGGGAAGCCAGCCACAGACAGCTTGGGGTGGCCATAAACCATGATCCGCGGCACAGTTGGGCCACTACTCCTCCAGCAGGGACCCAACAAGCGGCAAGTCTGGGGAGACTCCCCTTCCTCCCCTGGGAGGAGCCACGCAGGAGCGCACTGCAGGGATCTGCTGGGTTTGGAAACTCCACATGGGTTCGTGAGCCAGAGATAGAAACGCGCGGTCACAGGCCGGGTGAGCACGGAGTGCGGCCAGAGACTGGGGAGATGGGAGTGATTGACTGCTTTTCCCTGGGGGTGTACTGAGGAGGGGGGCCCCGAGTTCTTGGCTCCTCCAGGGCAGAGATTGGGAGGCCGCCATTTCACTCTCGTCCTCCAAAGTTGTATGGAAAGCTTGCAGGGAACAAAAGCTCCCGAGAGCAAAACCGAGCAGATTCCTAGCCCAGACCAGCAAGGGCAGGGCAATTCCGCCTCTGGCAAAGACATC
>NW_028032478.1:0-559 GCF_054177405.1 Leptonychotes weddellii
TTCATTCTTCTCATTGTATGAAACCTGGTTCCAGAAAAAAGATTTGAGAAATTCATCAGCTCTACGAAAGATAAAGGATCAGACTGAATGAATACTCCTTTCAAGAGCATTTTGTTTTGACAGGAAACAAAACCTTAAGCTAAAGGATGAAGGTTTCCTAATAAACTTGGTTTACAAGTACGACAGACTAGAGAAATGTGGTTTGGAGCTAGTGTGTCCTTCCTGTTACCCTAACACCCAGATTGCTTTATTTCTCCCTCTATTTTTTTTTTCTTTCTTTCTTTCTTTCTTTCTTTCTTTCTTTCTTTCTTTCTTTCTCTTTCTTTCTTTCTTTCTTTCTTTCTTTCTTTCTTTCTTTCTTTCTTTCTTTCTCTTTCTTTCTTTCTTTCTTTCTTTCTTTCTCTTTCTTTCTTTCTTTCTTTCTTTCTTTCTTTCTTTCTTTCTCTTTCCTTCCTTCTTTCTTTCTTTCTTTCTTTCTTTCTTTCTTTCTTTCTTTCTCTTTCCTTCCTTCCTTCTTTCCTTCCTTCCTTCTTTCTTTCTTTCTTTCTCTTTCTTTCTT
>NW_028032479.1:0-559 GCF_054177405.1 Leptonychotes weddellii
GGAGTGGTTAGTGGAAGAGGAAGAGACTTCAGATCTTTCTCTGCCATGGGAGGGACACAGCAGGAATGCTGCAAGCCACAAAGTGGGCACTCACCACGAACTAAATCTGTTGGCACCTTAATCCTGGACTTCTCTGCAGCTTCCAGAACTGTGAGAAATGAATACCTGTCATATACATACATCAAAACCTCACATTGTGCACCTTAGATACATACAATGATTATTTGATAATCATTCCACAACGAAGCTGAAAAAAGTCTGTCGCTGAAGCTTCCCAGTCTCTGGCATTTAGTTACAGCATCCCAAGACAGTACAGGCACAAAGCGCTCCTGCTCAGTCACTGGCCCGAATGCAGTTACGAGAGGCAGGAAGAGGGAATCGAAGCACATGCCACAGAAGTAGAGAAAAAGAGATGTTGGAGAGCAGTGGGCATTCTCTTTCAGTAAATGTGTGTGTGTGCTTCCTTTAATGTTGGTAGTTTGCTTTTCAAAAAATCTGTGGCTCCACATTTCTTTACTGGCCGAACATAGATAGGTGTTATAGGTCTTTTCAACTTTGA
>NW_028032480.1:0-559 GCF_054177405.1 Leptonychotes weddellii
CAGCCTGTCTTCTGGGGGAGGGACCTGCCACGCTGTTACTCAGGCAACCCTGTTTGGGCAGAGTTGCCCTGCCCCCCCTGTGGCGGGGGATGGGCTCAGTGGGAACCATTTTGGGGGGACTTTTTTTCTCTGGCGGCTTTCCCTGGCTGCTTTCTGCATCTCTTCCAAGAGTCAGAGCAGAAGAGACCATTTCCAACCCTCTGCCTCAGAGCAGAGAGATTGCTGTCTGTTCTTCAGTGAGCTCTCCAGGCCATACTATCTCCTTTCTGTCTGTGCTGCTATAAACTGCAGCGTCCTGGGTTGTGCGCCCCTCTGCAGCGCTCCCAGTCCTGCCTCCAGGTTGGGGCATGTCTCTACCCTTCGTGCTTCTAAAACCACCAGCTGCTCCCAGTTCGCACATGCGACCCCGCTGCTCTGGGTTTCCATCCAGGGGGCCACCCTAAAGTCCTTTCCCTGCCACTACTGGTTTGCAAGTCTGTGCCCCGTCCCCAGCACGCGAGGCTGTCACTCACCGGCAGTGTAGGATCCCCATGGCTCCCTCCCGCTGCCGTTTATCCTC
>NW_028032481.1:0-559 GCF_054177405.1 Leptonychotes weddellii
AGAAAATACACATATTAGATGAGCTTTGTTCAGGCATGAGTTTCAGTGCTGTTGGCCATGAGTTCAATGTTAATTAATCAACAATATATATTTAAGAAGCTGTCTTTAAACAGAAGCTCATGTGGGGTGGCTGGGTGGCTCAGTCGTTAAGCATCTGCCTTCGGCTCAGATCATGATCCCAGGATCCTGGGATCGAGTCCCACATTGGGCTCCCTGCTTGGCAGGAAGCCTGCTTCTCCCTCTCCCACTCCCCCTGCTTGTGTTCCTTCTCTCGCTGTCTCTTTCTGTCAAATAAATAAATAAAATCTTTAAAATAAATAAATAATAAACAGAAGCACATGTAACACAAGGTTATACACTTAATTAGCCGATGAAAATGTTGTGACCATAAGACCAAGAACCTAATCCTGTATTTCTCCTAGGGGCAACTGTTCAGTATTCACTAATTCAGGATTTGAGGTGTTTTTATAGAACATAACTACCATGAATAATGAGAATTAACTATACATCAAAACAACGTTATACATTACCAGAAGCTCATGACCAGCAGCTTAAGAGG
>NW_028032482.1:0-10246 GCF_054177405.1 Leptonychotes weddellii
CATTTTTAAGTTCTGACAATTCAGCTTTCATTTCTGCCCTTAGAGACTCTATGTTGCCATTAATTGATTTCTCCATTCTAGCTATTGTCTTCACAATTGCTAGCCTGAATTCCATCTGTGACATCTTGGTTATATCTGCATCCATTTGTAAATCTGCATCATAAGTCATAATCTCTGAGTCTTTTCTATTTTGGGGGTTCCTCCTCCTAGTTATTCTGTTGATGGGTGTTTGAGGGAATGTATAGAGTCCAAATTATTGACCAGAATCCAAGCAAGATGCACCTGTTTTCTAGGGACCTTAGTGTTGCTGGTCTTTTGTTTTCCCAGCCTGTCTTCTGGGGGAGGGGCCTGCCACGCTGCTACTCAGGCAACCCTGTTTGGGCGGAGTTGCCCTGCGCCCCTGTGGCGAGGGATGGGCTCAGCGGGAATCAGTGTTTGGGGCTTTTGTTCTCTGGCGCCTTTCCCTGGCGGCTTTCCGTGTCTCTTCCATGAGTCAGAGCAGAAGAGACTGTTTCCAACCCTCTGCCTCAGAGCAGAGAGACCTCAGTCTGTTCTTCAGTGAGCTCTGCAGGCCACACTGTCTCCGTTTCTGTCGGGGCTGATATAAACTGCAGCGTCCTGGGTTGTGCGCCCCTCCGCAGCGCCCCCAGTCCTGCCTCCAGGTCAGAGCCCGTCTCTGCCCTTTGTGCTTCTAAAACCACCAGCCGCTCCCAGTTCGCACCCCGCCGCTCTGGGTTTCTGCCCCAGGAGCTGCCCTAAAGTCCTTTCCCCACAGCTACTGGTCTGCGAGTCTGTGCCCTGTCCCCAGCACGCGAGGCTGTCGCTCACTGGTGGTATAGGATCCCCACGGCCAGGCACCCTCCTGCTGCCGTTTATCCTCGGATATCTGCCCGCGGAATCAGGGCTCCCCGCTTCATACCTCAAAACCAACCGTCTGCGTTATTCTGTTTGTAGAGATCCAGATTTTCTTACATCTCAGGCTGATTTTGTGGGTGCTCAGAGTGGTCTGGTAGATATCCTGCTCAATTCCAGGGACCAGTTGAAATAGGGTTCCCTACTCCTCCGCCATCTTTCCTTCCCCTCGACCAACGGTTTCTATCTCTGGCGCACGACCCCGTGTGGAGTCTCCAAACCCAGCAGATCCCTGCGGTGCGCTCCCGTGCCGCTCCTCCCCAGGGAGGAAGGGGAATCTCCCTGGATCTGCCGCTTGTTGGGTCCCTGCTGGAGGAGCAGTGGCCCGACTGTGCTGTGGATCACGGTTTATGGCAACCCTGAGCTGAGAGCCCGCTCCTCGGCTCCGTCTCTGCAGCCAGCTTCCCCGCTCCGATCCCTGGGAGCTCTGCCGCACTCAGGCACCCCCGGTCTTTCTGTGACCCCAAGGGTCCTGAGACCACACTGTCCCAGTGATGGTTCCACCCCTCGCTTAGCCACTGGAGCGATGTCCCTCAGCGGAGCAGACTTCTAAAAGTTCCGATTTTGTGCTCCACTGCTCTATCACTTGCCAGAAGCGGCCAACAGAGGCCCCCTCTCCTGCGGTCTATCCTCCCGAATTTTGCCTCGGATTCACTTCTCTGCATGTCCTACCTTCCAGAAAGTGGTCACTTTTCTATTCAGAGTGTTGTTGCTATTCTTTTCTTCGATCTCCTGTTGAGTTCGTAGGTGTTCAGAATGGTTTGATCCATATCCGGCTGAATTCCTGGGACCAGACGAAATCCAGGTCTCCTACTCCTCCGCCATCTTGTTCCGCCCCCCCAGGAATGGTTACTTTTAAAGGCTTATTTTTTACTGTGTTCTTATATATCTAAAGTGGGAAAATATTTTCTAGGATAATTTTTTCAAACTAAACTCGATTTTAGATATGTTATTGTTTTGGGTACTTTTTAACAGTTGTCAAATTTGACTTCAGTTTTTAACTCATATTAAAATTAAAGTAGAATTGATAAACTTGTAGGAAATTAATATCCTTAAAAATTAATAGTGTTATAAATTTAGATTATATAAAGTTAATCAAAAGATTATTAAAGTAGTTAACTGTCATTATTTAGCTAATGGCCCATGTCTAATCAGTGAGGTTAAGTTAGATAAAGAAGAGAAAGATATAAAAATATTGCATGTCTACATGGGTAGATTCCCGTGAATCTGAGAAGAACAGGAACCAGGGAGCTAGGTATAATTTTGTATGTGTCAGTGTGGTTTGAAGGAGGGTAGATTCTGCTTAGTAGATAGGAATACTATCTCTCTGTTAGGCTGTATGTCTTATATTAGCATAGTTTGTCGTTAATTAGTCAACATTATCCAATTAATTTGTCTCCTTTAGATTCCATAAGTATAAAGTAACCAACCTGAGTATAATTGAGCTTCCTACATAATTTTCCTAAAGGGAGAAAATGTACCAATCTGCCAGCCCTGATTCATTTTACAATTTCTACAATATTTCTCATGTATAAATTAATATTCATATTTCTAACATCATTTATTTCTGAATTTAGTCATGTGTTTCTATCTCTCTCAGACCTGAGTCCTCTGGGTTATTTTCATGATGTCAGCCTTCCGGCCTTGCAGAACTGAGAAGATTAAACCCTCATCGATAATGATGCTACTGAAATAATGCTTCTTGGGAAACAGGGTGTCTTAGTGGCAGGGGTCTGTTTTGGAGCCTCCCGCCTTACCTCTTAGAAAGCAACAAAGACAGAGGTATCATCCAGCTGTGTCAGCAGGCAGTTCAGGAATTAAGAAAGAAACTAACCTTTATTGAATGCATGTTCTTTGCCAGGATTTGTGGTTAGTCACTTTACATTTGTTATCTCAGTCTCAGGAACAAATATGTGAGGAAGATATAATTATCCACTTTTTGTAGTTAAGGAAACAAAGCCCTGGAAAGGTTAAGACATTAGCTGAAGATTACACAGCTAGCAAGTGGTAGAATCATGGACTGGGAATGCCTGCTTTCCATCTTTCTTAAATAAGACCAAGCAGTTTATTCAATATGTTAAATAATTATGTTTTAAATTATTTGACAATCTGCAAAGCAATTTATGTTGAAAAAGGAATTTTTCTAGCATAAAAATTTCTTTGGGAAGTCTCCATGTGATGACTAATCTAAACCAGTTCTTCAGTATTCCTCAGAATTTTTATGTTTCTCTGGCCAAGTTTTTTTTTTCCTATTCTCTGAAGTTAGTATTTCAGACTTTCTCTACTTTCCATCACCCTTCCCCACCTTGCCGCAAACTCCAGTTCACCCTGAGCAGATGCCCTTAATTTGTACTTCGTACAGGCACCTCTCACACCACCTATGCTCGGGGTCCCATTGTCTTAGGAACCTTATCTCGTTGTATTTCCAGCTCTCCTTTCCATTTTTATCCTCTCTCGTGCTCTTTTCTTTCTCATCAGCATTTAAACATGCATATTTGATGCCAGTTTCCCCTGTGTTCTCTGATGTTCAGGCCCACAGGCTTGCTTTTAGTTTTTCACTTGCCTGCTTTCCTTCCTTCTTCAGGGCTTTCTTGTTCCTTTTAGACCTGGAATACTCCTTCCACTTCTCATTAAAACAGGTGCTGCAGCGTGTATCTATTTTATTCTCAAATCATATTCTCCCATTTATCAGACATCATTGAAGTAGTTAAACATATTATTAACATTTATTATAAATACAGACTAAAAGAATGACAGCATTTTAATTTGAAGTACTATTGCATTCATGAAACATTGCGCACTAAATAGTTTATAGGCTCATTACATGAACAGAGATTTTCAATAAATAAGGAACTTTTGAAAAATTAGATGTCATCACTTACATTTAATAATCAACTTCTGACATTAATTTGGCTTCTCAAAAATATTAGTGATTTTCTTTGAGCGTGTAGTTGATGGCCATCATTTTTGGTGTCAGTTAATTGTAAAACTTAACTTCATTAAAAGAAAGTTAGTGTATTTTCTTTTCTTGGCATTCTTTTTCCAAAAACAAAATTTTAGTAAATATAGATAATTTCTCTTGGATCATTACTGTTTTCTCTTAGTTAATTGCTTAAATATGCTATTTTCATTTGTAGGTTTTAAATAGCTTTTAGTATCACAAAATCTCCACTATAGTGTTTCAAAATTTCTCTTTTGAAGACATAAGTTAAATGACTACTTAGATATTGAGGAACTCTTTTTTTTTCTACTAAAAAGTATGGAAATAAACTAACCTCACAAAAGCTGTATTATTTCTATATGGGAAAGATTCATAGAGGTGTCACTACCATTTTCTTTACTAAGAGTTTGGAAGGATTGATGACTTGGAGTGCATCTTCTGGTGAAGTATACCATATCACCACATTAGAGAAAACATTCTTCAATTCACTTGGCCGTCACAGACATGGGGCTAGATATGGCTTCTGTCAGCAGTTCTTCCTTGACTCCAATTTCTCTCTCTCTCTTTTGTACTGATCCTCAGAATCTTTCCCTGACAGAAGCCAGACAAAGAGAGAACCTTATGATATTTTCAGGATTGCAACAGATTCATTACCTCGAGCTCTAACTAGCTTTCAAAAATAGGTGACAGAGATTTTGATCTGGATGAGTTCCTGCATCACCATAGATACCAGGCCTCCACAGTGAAATGATGACATTTTAATTAGAAAGACGGCTTTAACTTGTGAGTTATAAGCTTTCCCGGTAAACAAGTGCAGGACTTTCTGGAGGTTCCAGGATGGGGGGAAGATGATGTACTCACTTGTCTTTAAAAGTCATCAGGAAGAGGGTCTATGTGATCTGTTCTTTCAGAGCTCAGTACGTGGCAACAATCTCCCTCGTGGTAATTGTTGCCAGTGCTGGGAAGTAAATATCCATGGACCTGTCTTTTCCCTAAGGCAGGAAACCTCCTTGGTGAAGCAAGCCCAGGGTTTGGTGCTTACCAGTTGACAGCTAAGAGTACTATGACAGCATGATCTAGACAGAGTCTAAGAGATGACATGGTAGAATTGAAGTTCAATAGATAAATGTCTAAGTAGC
The DNA here is from genome assembly GCF_054177405.1 of Leptonychotes weddellii. Classification (NCBI taxonomy): domain Eukaryota; kingdom Metazoa; phylum Chordata; class Mammalia; order Carnivora; family Phocidae; genus Leptonychotes; species Leptonychotes weddellii. Next base: position 4,993 of record NW_028032482.1, read on the forward strand.
ATGCAGTAAATGATTATGATATTATGAACCCTTTTTACTTTTGTAGTTAAAAATTCTTAGTTGCTTCTAGCATAGAGAGGGTACCAGCTTAAATGCATTGTGTTGAAGATCTCTGGAAGTTAAGCATTTCCTAAGCTTCAAAAACACTTCCTAGCGAAGTTGAACAATGAAAAAATGATTTCTTTTGTAGCTAATTGTGGTAGCATGCAACACTTCTTTTGTGATCTCTTTCTTCTCTACTGGCCCAACGAACACCAATAGTAGACTCAGTTGATTTGTCAAGCTGGATACCTGCTTTAAAAGGTCTAGTTTTTCTGTCTTTAGCTGCTACAAGTTTTCCTGGCTGGTCTCATGAATTCTAGAACAGATTTCATCATTTGAATCTATATAAACTCCTTTTGTATGTTTGGTCCCAAGGTGCTTTTTGGTGTTTGGGTTTTTGCCATTTACTAAGCATAGAGTTTCAATAATTTTTCAACTCTTGTTTAAGTATTCTTCTTTTAATTTATTTTTTAAACTGAAGTAAATTGACATACAATATCCTGTTTCAGGTATACATCATAGTGATTAGATATTTTTAAAAATTATTAAATGATCACTGTAAGTCTAGTTAATGTCACCATACAAAGTTATTACAGTGTTACTGACTGTATTTCCTGTGGTGTGCATTATATCCCCATGACTTAATTATTTTATAACTGCAAGTAAGTACTTCTTAATCTCCTTCACCTATTTTGCTTGCCCCCTCAATCCCTCCCTCATCTGGTAACAAGCAGTTTGTTTCCTGCATCTGTGAGTCTGTTTTATTTTGTTTTGGGTTTTTTTTTTATTATGTTATGTTAATCACCATACATTACATCATTAGTTTCTGATGTAGTGTCCATGATTCATTGTTTGCGTATAACACCCAGTGCTCCATTCGATACGTGCCCTTTTTAATACCCATCACCAGGCTAACCCATCCCCCCACCCCTCTCCCCTCTAGAACCCTCAAGTTTGTTTCTCAGAGTCCATAGTCTCTCGTGGTTCCCCCTCCAATTCCCCCCCCTTCATTTCTCCCTTCCTACTATCTTCTTTTTTTTTAACGTATGATGTATTATTTGTTTTTTTGTAGGTTCCACATAGAAGTGAAATCATATGGTATTTGTTTTTCTGTGTCTGACATTTCACAAAACTTAATACCCTCAAGGTCCATTCATGTAGTTATAAATGGCAAGATTTCATTTTTTTAGCTTTTTTTATTTTAATTTTATTTTTTAGGTAAGCTCTATGCCCAACGTGCGGCTTGAATTCATGACCCCAAGATCAAGAGTTGGATGCTCTGCTGACTGAGCCAGCCAGGCACCCCAAGATTTCATTCTTTTTTATGGCTATTCCATAGTATACATACACCACACCCTCTTTATCTGTTCATCTGTCAGTGGACAGTTAGGTTGCTTCCATGTCTTGGCTATTGTAAGTAATTCTGCAGTAAACATAGAGGTACAGATACCTTTTTGAATTAGTGTTCTCATTTTCTTTGGGTAAATACCCAGTAGTGGAATTGCTGGATCATATAATAGTTCTATTTTTAACTGTTTGAGTTTTCCCGAAGCATTTTTCTTGACACAAAATAAACAACTTCAGGAGGGGTAGGTGATATGGATGAAGGGGGGAATTAAAGGTACAAACTTCCAGGTATAAAATAAATGTCTTGGGATGTAATATACAGCATGGTGACTATAGTTAATAACACTGTACTGCTGAGAGAGTAGACCTTAAAAGTGCTTATCACAGGGAAAAAAATTCTGTAACTATGGTGACGATGTTAACTAGACATTATGGTGATCATTTTGCAATATACACAAATATCAAATCATTATGTTGTACACCTGGAGCTAATATAATGTTACCTGTCACTTATACTTCAATTTAAAAAGAAGAAATTTGAAAGGATGATTATAGTAAGAGCTCTTCAAGTTATACAGAGCTAAATGTTTCATGTATTTCCTTTACCAAACTCAGTAGATAATTTGCCATTTGTCTGTTTGCTCCTATCACTGTTAGCTTTTCTTAGATTTAGTAGAGATCTGGCATGGGTACATTTACATTTAGTTAAATAAGCTTTATGACATGTGTAAATAATAATTTAAAAAATTGTTCTTCTATACCTAATATATTGTTTTGTTTTTTTTTTAAGATTTTATTTATTTATTTGACAGAGAGAGACACGGTGAGAGAGGGAACGTAAGCAGGGGGAGTGGGGGAGGGAGAAGCAGGCTTCCCGCCGAGCAGGGAGCCCGATGTGGGACTCGATCCCAGGATCCTGGGATCATGACCTGAGCCGAAGGCAGACGCTTAACGACTGAGCCACCCAGGCGCCCTATAGTTAATATATTGTTATATATTGTTACTAATAATAGTAGCATTATTAATTTATACTGGCCTGGTGTTTTAGAACTTAAAAAGATATTTTAAACTGATCTCTAAATGTTTTCCCAAAGTTTAGTCTTACTTGTTTAGCTTGTGCTTGCTATTTTATCCTTAAATTTGAATGGAAATTAATTTGAACTCTTTTTTTTTTTAAAGATTTTATTTATTTATTTGACAGAGAGAGACACAGCGAGAGAGGGAACACAAGCAGGAGGAGTGGGGGAGGGAGAAGCAGGCTTCCCGCGGAGCAGGGAGCCCGATGCGGGGCTCGATCCCAGGACCCTGGGATCAACACCTGAGCCGAAGGCAGACGCTTAACGACTGAGCCACCCAGGCGCCCCTGAACTCTTATTTAAACACTCTAAATCAAGGGTTGGTACTATAGATTGTTTTCCTATGGCCCAGATGCTAAGAATTGTTTTTGCATTTTTAAGTGGTTGGAAAAAACCAAGAAGAACATACAATGGAGACCATATGTGTCCTGGAAAGCCTGAAATACTTTTGCGCCCTTTAAAATATACTGATCCTTGCTTTAAATAATTTTATTTTCTTCATGGTGTATGCTTTAATATTTTCCTTCCTTCTGTCCACCACCCCTTTCTCTTTTGTAGCATTTCAGTTATCATATGGTATTACTCTGCTTTTGTTTTATGCCAAATGTAAAGTGGTACTGTTATTTTTGTTTCTATATTATATAGTCAAGGTATTTTTTTATTCTTTGATACATTCTCTTGTCATGAACAACCTACAGTAACATTGGTTACTTTGTTTTTAAATTTAATTTTATTGCTATCTTCTAGTGTAGATTCACTCTAATTCAGTCTAATTAACTGTCTGCTTTCAGCGTTAGGGTCTTTTGGCATTATAACTTTACATAGTTTTCCAGTTCACTGAGTGGCATTTCATTTCCATACTGCCCTGTGAATAATTTTTTCAATAACTGACTAAATTTTCATTGTATTTCATACAGAATCTATCACTATTCTTTGTCTAAAATTTGTGTAATTATTTTCTGTATCTCAAAAACTCAGAACTTTTTATTTGGGCAACTCTTCTTTAAATGATTTTTACTTAATTTAAACAATCTAATGCTGGCTTTTTATTATAGTAGTAAATACTTAAATTTTTATTTTGTAATTCAGAAGAAAAGACCCAGGTAACCACTTTGGGTCACTCAAGATTAGTTTGCATTTTCTACAGTTTTATATAATCAAAGTCGTAGTGTGCTTTCTCATGTCTGGTTCTGTTGTTCAATATTATTTTGAGATCGATCCATGTTGTATGCATTGGTAGTTTGGTCCTTTTTTATTGCTGATTAGTATTCCATTTTAGTTCTAGTACATTTTTCTGTTCACTAATTGACAGGCATTTGGGTTTTTTCCAGTGTCAGGTTATGTAAATAAGGCAGCCATGGGTCAAGCACAAGTCCCTGTGTCAGAGTAGGTTTTTGTTTCTCGTGGGTAAATATCAAATGCAAGAATGGTTGGGTTTTTGCAAAGAATGATATGTTTACTTTTTAAAGAGACTAGCAGTTTTCCAGAGTGGTTCTGTCATTTTACATTCTCAGATGAGTAGATACGAGTTCCTCCAGGTCGTCACCAAATTGGATGTTGGCAGTTTTTTTTAATTTAATTTTTTTTAAGATTTTATTTATTTATTTGAGAGAGAATGAGATAGAGAGAGCATGAGAGGGGGGAGGGCCAGAGGGAGAAGCAGACTCCCTGCTGAGCAGGGAGCCCAATGCGGGACTCGATCCCGGGACTCCAGGATCACGACCTGAGCTGAAGGCAGTTGCCCAACCAACTGAGCCACCAAGGCGCCCTTTTTTTTTTTTTTTTAAGATTTTATTTATTTATTTGAGAGAAAATGAGATAGAGCATGAGAGGGGGGGAAGGGAGTTTTTTTTTAATTTTAGACATTTTAATGGGTTGGGGTAGTAGATTCTCATTGTAGTTTTAATTTGCCTTTCCCCTAATAGCTGATGTGACGAACTTTTCAAATGCTTAATACAAAAGGTCTTTGCTTGGTATTTAAAGAGTTTATTTTCTTTTTACTGATATGTAAGAATTCTTAATGTATTCTGGATACAGATCTTTTGTCACATATGTGTATTGTAAATATTTTCTCGCATTCTGAGGATTGCCTTTTTTCTTTTTGCATTGTCATTGAGGTGTAATTTAACATACCATCACATTCATGCATTTAAGCATATAGTTTGATGTATTTCAGTTAATTTATACAGTTGTGCAACCATCTAACAACCCACTTTTTTAGAAAACTGTTATCACCACAAAACCATTCCCTCGTGCCTGTTTACAGTCAGTCCCTTCTGCCACTGCCAAAACCAGGCAATCCCTGATTTGCTCTCCGTGTCTATAGATTTGACTTTTTCTAAAATTTCATATGAGTGGAACCATACAACATGTAGTCTTAGACATCTAGATTCTTTCACTTAGCACAGTGTTTTATTTAGGTTCATCTTTGTTGTTGCATACATAAGTGGCCCTCTTATTGCTTAGTAATATTCCATTCTGTGGATATAGTCACTGTTAATGTATCTGTAGGTTGATGGACATTAGATTAGTTACAGGTTTTAGCTATTAAGAATAATGCTGCTCGGGTGCCTGGTTGGCTCAGTCGGTTAAGTGTCTGACTCTTGATTTCAGCTGAGGTCTTGATCTCAGGATCTAGGATGCGTCCAAGCCACGCATTTAAAAAAGAAAGAATTATGCTGCCTTTTTTTCCCACTTGATATCATCTTTTTGAAGAGCAAAATTGTTTAGTTTTGAAAGACCAGTTTATCTGTAGTTTTGTTTGCATGTTACATAAAATTTCTACCTAC
>NW_028032483.1:0-559 GCF_054177405.1 Leptonychotes weddellii
GTGCCTAAGAGGCCCACCCCCCCCCCCTTCGGGGCCAGGACCTGGCCGATGGGGCGTCCAAGTGCTGCTTCCTGGGTGGGGGGGTGGGTGGGCCGAGGGCGGACAGGGAAGCGGGCCCAGGGACACGCAGAGAAGGTGGGGTTTGAGAGGGAGGGGGGAGGGAAGCACAGAGGAAATGCAGAATAGAGATAAAGCAAAGGGGTCTGGCATTTATTAAGCAAGTGCTATGTGTCAGGTTCATGATCCCATCAGACCCTCAAAATGAGAAGAGGACTATCAGAGCTGCATGGGTGATGCAGAAGGAAGGTTCCGATTGCAGACCCCACCTGCTCTGGGTCACACAGCCAGTAAATGGTGGAGCTGGGCTTTGAACCTCTTCTGCTGCCTGAGCTCCTAGCTTCTTCAGCCTATGGGAGGAAGGAAAGAGAGAGAGGGAGGGGAAAGGGGGAGGGGGGGCAGCAAGGGGACAAGGGGGAGGGGCTCAGGAGGGGACAGTGACCCAGATGAGGAATGAGGAAGGAGTGGCTTAAGCCTGCCCCCAGAGTTGGCTCTGGCAGGG
>NW_028032484.1:0-559 GCF_054177405.1 Leptonychotes weddellii
CACAGGATCAGGTTGCAAGCATCTCCTCCTGACAGCCTTGGAGGAACTTTATTTATATGTTAGGATTTTTTTTGTTTTTCCATACTTTCGTAACATGTGATTATGTTTTTTCACAATTGATTGAGATAATCTTAGATCATTTTTTTGATTACAGACATAGCCTTCTTTTATTTTTCCTTTGTAATGATTAACATGACCTTTATTGATTTCCGCTTATTGACTTTCGCTAAAACTAAAAAACAATACGCAAAGAGAAAGGTGCTAGACAGAGCGTGACCGTCTTGCTATTTTGTTCTATAGCGCAGGAAATATAGTGAACTGTGGAACAGTCTGCGCTGTTCCTTTCTTAGAATCTTGCCACTTCTGAGGCGCCTGGGGGGCCTTGTGGAATTAGTTTCATTATGATTGCTTAGATAGGCGTAACTAAGATGAGTAGTCACTTTATCATGAAACCCCAGAAATATTCCCACAATTATAAAGATTGCCATAAACAAAATGAAAGAGAATAGCAGGAGCCAGCTGTGGAGTCTCCTGTTTTCAGGATCGTCCCCCACACTTG
>NW_028032485.1:0-559 GCF_054177405.1 Leptonychotes weddellii
TTTATTTATTTATTTATTTATTTATTTATTTATTTATTTGAGAGAGAGAAACAGCATGAGAGGGGAGAGGGCCAGAGGGAGAAGCAGGCTCCCTGCTGAGCCGGGAGCTCGATGTGGGGCTCGATGAGGGACTCGATCCCAGGATTCCGGGATCATGACCTGAGCCGAAGGCAGTTGCTTAACCAACTGAGCCACCCAGGCACCCTATCCTCAACTCTTTTTTCAAAGAGAAAGCCTACAAGGAAAATCAAATATGTAAAACACCAACTCTGCATGGAAATGGTACAAACTCCCCACCTCCCTTTCCCCTAACCCTGAAGATGTTCAACCAGGCAGTTTTAAAACTGTAGGTTTATTCCACCAATGAATGTTGTTGGCTACCTTTTCATGTCAACTTCCCAGCTAGATTATTAATTTCCTGGGGGCACAGGCCCTGTTTTATTTTCCTAAATTCAACTAATATTTCAGCATTATGTACCAGCTACTAAGCCAGCAAGGTCTCATGCTGTTTCTCTCTCTCAAATAAATAAATAAATAAATAAATAAATAAATAAATAAA
>NW_028032486.1:0-559 GCF_054177405.1 Leptonychotes weddellii
CTGACATGTAAGAAGATCTGGATCTCTACAAACAGAATATCGGAGGCGGTTGGTTTTGAGGTACGAAGCGGAGAGCCGTGATTCTGCGGGCAGATACCGGAGGATAAACGGCGGGGGGAGGGTGCCTGGCCGTGGGGATCCTGCACCGCTGGTGAGTGACAGCCTCGCGCGCTGCCGTCGGGAAAGGACTTTAGGGCAGGCCCCGGGGTGGAGGAACAGACCGGCGGGGTCGCGCGCACACGAACTGGGAGCGGCTGGCGGTTTTAGAAGCACAAAGGGCAGACGTGCCCCGACCTGGAGGCAGGACTGGGGGCGCTGCGGAGGGGCGCACGACCCAGGCTGCTGCAGTTTCTAACAGCACGGACAGAAACGGAGACGGTGTGGCCTGGAGAGCTCACTGAAGAACAGACTGAGGTCTCTCTGCTCTGAGGCAGAGGGTTGGAAACGGTCTCTTCTGCTCTGACTCGTGGAAGAGACGCGGAAAGGCGCCAGACAACAGAAGCCCCAAAGACTGCTTCCCACTGAGCCCATCCCCCACCACAGGGGCGCAGGGCAACTC
>NW_028032487.1:0-559 GCF_054177405.1 Leptonychotes weddellii
TGCCTAGCCAAGTTGACACATAAAGCATCACATAGGGACAAAGAAAAAAAAGAAAGAAAGAAAAAGAAGAAGAAGAAGATTGGTTTTGAAACTATAAGGTACTTATATTTCTCTTGATTATTTTATATATCCTTTCTTCTAAGTGGTCTGTCCCTCTCTCTGTTTCTTTCTTTCTCATTTGTAGTCACCTCTTAAGAACAGAAAAAAGAAAAAAAAAATGTGATCTCCACAAGAAACCTGTTCTGGATCACAAATCATTCTTCATCACGTTCCCATTGTCTGCTATTAAAAATTACATATACTAAGGTATATTATTGTTAGGATTTTTCATGAATTTTCATCATTAATTCATTAAGAACATTTTACTGGAAAAGTTCCTTTCTTTCCTCAAGGTGCTGACAATCAAGTGAAGGATACAGAAAAATACAAATATAATACAACATGCTATTGCAAAGTGAGGGTATTTGGAGAGCATAGAAAAGTGTATAAGCCTGTGTTAGTAGGTACGTAATGCAATTACTTCTACAAGAGGAGACTAAAAAATAATGATTAAAGGTAT
>NW_028032488.1:0-559 GCF_054177405.1 Leptonychotes weddellii
TCTGCCTCTCTCTCTCTATCTCTCATGAATAAATAAATAAAATCTTTAAAAAAAAAATAGTTAATTCATTAAAAATGCTAAAATAAAAAAAATGGATTTTAACTAATGACGTAATGTATGGTGATTAACATAACATAATAAAAAAAAAGAAAGAAAGAAATGGATTTTATTTTCAGGCAAGCTGTGATCTGATCAGCACCGCACCCATGCTTTTCTATGGGATCCCCTGACAGGTGTGAATGTCCACTGTGTGGGGCCAACTGAACCAAACGCGGGCTCCTTGGCGGCTTCTCCATTGTTGCTCTAGCCCCTGTTGCAAGAAGCCACGTGCAATATCCTAGAAGAGTACCTAGCACTTGGGAGCCATTCAGTTAAGTATCTCTCAACTCCAACAGAACGAGTAAATGTATAAATGAATGAACGACGCGCTGGCATTTTGTGCGCTGTTGCTCGAAGCTCCAGCCCAGGTGAACCTCGGAGGCAGAGTCCCACGAGACGAGGCAGTGGTTATAAACTGTTGGAATACCGGCCTTCCAAGCCAGAATCAGGGCCTACCCAC
>NW_028032489.1:0-559 GCF_054177405.1 Leptonychotes weddellii
CGGGCTGCCTTGTGGTGAATAAGACGGTGAGTTATGGGCCAGATCGGAAGCAGCCTGACCAGGTGGGGAGGTTTCGCTTGGCCTGTGGTGGTCCCATGGAGGTGACAGAGAGTGGAATTCCAGATCTGTTTCAAAGGTGGACCCCTGAGTATTTGCTGATGGATTGGGAGTAGGGTGTGAGAAAGACCAGGTCTCAGACATCCCCAGTGGCTGTGGTCACATGAGGAGACAGTAAAGCAGCAGTCGGGTGGTTGGCTCTCAGGGATGTGGTTCTAGATGTGTTGAGTGTGGGATACTTGCAGGCAGGAGGATGAGTAGATAGGTGGACATAGCGGTCTGGGGTCCAGGCTAAGACGCTCCTCCTGGTGCCTCGTCGGAGCTTGGCAGGGAGGACCTGGAGCATGCTTTGGAATGAATGCACGTTCAGCGATCGAGTGTCTGAACGTTCCCATTACTGGCCTATCCCATCTCTGTTCCCCACCCCGCCTCCTGCAGCCTTCAGCAGCTTAGCCCAGCAGACGGCCCAGGGCAGCACAGAGCATAGTAGAGACCAGTCTGC
>NW_028032490.1:0-559 GCF_054177405.1 Leptonychotes weddellii
TTTGGCTAAGAAAAGTCTTATGCAATATTGGGAGCATGTTGGGTATGTCTACATCGTCCGTCAGGAGTAAGGTGGCAATACTCTACCTTGGAAAATTCTCTTATACTAAATCTAACTTTTAAAAATCTTATCTAGTGCCATAGATCTTCACCTACAAAACAAGGAGGTTTTTCTTTGCCACCCACTTTGTATGGTAAAACAGGGGTAGGACTTCTGTAGAGACAGCTGAAGCTACTGGTAGAAAGATGCAGAAAAGACTTTGTCTCCTCTAAATGAATTTGATGAAGATGAATTTAGTATCCATTTTCCAATTCCCAATTCCATGCATTTTCTAAGCCTTAGTGGTTGAATACAGAAAAGCATAAGTATCAAATTGCAGCCCAAAGATATACAAAATATAAATTTATTGATATGGAAATGTACTTTGTCCTTAATGTGTCTCTTGTAAGTTTTTGTTTTTGTTTTTTTTTAAAGATTTTATTTATTTATTTGAGACAGAGAGAATGAGAGAGAGAGAGCACATGAGAGGGGTGAGGGTCAGAGGGAGAAGCAGGCTCCC
>NW_028032491.1:0-559 GCF_054177405.1 Leptonychotes weddellii
CCCATTGTGCACACTCTTAATATTTTTAGCCAAGGGCATGCTTTTCCACGATCCATTTGTATTAAAATCTGTTAAGCTTGTCTTCACATCTCTTAAGGCCTTCCTTTTTTTCTAACTCTTGACAACTCAGTGTCAATTATTTTGGAACCAAATATGTAAGGAATTTTTAAAAAAATCCTTCTGACTTTTATTCAAAGAAGAGCCACTTTCCTTCTTTCTTTTTTATTTATTTTTTTAGAAAAGGCAAATTTCTTAATAAGAAGCTAAGAAATCAGTAAGTCTGAATCATATTTGACGAGAAGGTGGATATCTCATTTTATTCTTACTATCATACTGAAATTATAATTTGTTAGGATTTATTATAAAATTTTATTTTCATTAGTAATCAGGAATCTAATAGATTGCTCTTTGGTCAAGAAATCAATGAACTTTTAAAGCCCTTCATCTTTTTGTTGCTAGAAGTAAATATTTCATTAGCATGGATATTAGTAAGTTATTTAAGAAGTTGTTAGGTAAAGAAGTTTTAGGATGAATAGGTTGTGTTTTTATTTTTTTTTAG
>NW_028032492.1:0-10246 GCF_054177405.1 Leptonychotes weddellii
TTGGATGGAAAGGTTCATATTTACATGTACTTGAGCTTTTTACCAGGGTATATTTTACATTTAATAACATTATTTTTTATAATTGATTTCTTTTATGAGGTAATGTATAGATTTTAGGGATAATTAGCCACAGGTTAGAATAACAGTTCTGTCCACCAACTTGTGACTTGGTGTATTCTTTTTCCAGGGCTGCTATAATAAACTCTCGCAAACTGGGTTGCTTAAAACAAAAGAAATTTATTCCCTCGCCGTTCTGGGAGCTAGAAGTCCAAAATAAAAGTGTCTGCTGGGCCATGCTCCCTCTAAAGGATTTAGGAAAAAGTCTTCCTTTGCCTCTTTCTAGCTTCTGGCAGTTGCTGGTACTCTTTGACATGCCTCACATTAACTCCAAAGGCCAGTGGGATATTACTGCTTAATATCTCTAAGGACGTTAAGGTAGAGTTTAAGATAAATAACGTAGCACTCAGAAATCCCTTATATCTTAAACAAGTATGACGTTTTATAGGAATACCAAACTAAAATTGGAGCACCTTTGTGGAATATAAGTGTCAAACTTCCGTGTTAGAGATCCATATTAAAGTAGGGAAGTGTTAAATTTTAAAGGTATTTAAAGACTATAAATAACTGTGTCTTTACTCTAGAAAAAAATATGAGGCCTCACTGGCTTATACAAAAGACTCTCTGGGAATGTTGATGCTCTGCTTCCTTTATGTCCTACAGAGTGCTGGGTACCTTAATAAATATTTCCTCCTCAGGGACTCACGCCCACCTTCTGCCTCTCTTCTTCTCTACCCCAGCTCCTCCTGAGCAAATGACGTTTTCTTCTACATTAATGACCAAATTAAGAAGGTTGGGTGTAGTCTCCCAAATTAATGCAACATAGCCTCTCCTCTCTAGGTGTTCTTTTGTTTTCTGTACAGTAGAGGCTTCCTGGGAGTTGTATCCTTTTTTCCTTTCTGAAACCTGAATTGCAGCCCAGACCCTTGGTCTTGTGAGACTCTCAAGTTCTTCAGGCCTGAAGACACCAGTGTTTCAGGCTTTTCTACTTCTTGCTTTCCTTGTTGCTTGGCATTGGTTCTAGGTGGGCCTTGGGTCCCACTGCTGCCGATGGAGATTGTGCTCTCTTCAGCCTGCTCCCACCTGCCATTGTTGCACCTTGCTGGGCACTGGGACCTTCCTGCCTGTTGAGGAAGGCATTCATTTCCTCCTTTTGCTTTCAAAGACTTTCACCTTTGGTTATCCTGATCCAGAGAAAAGGGCATCTCTAAATTTCCTCACTTAACTTTTGGCTCTGAAACGGTCCCTAAACCATAATGATCTCATGACTCTGGAGGGGTCAGTAGAGTTTCCCGAACATATTAGTAGAATTCCCGAACATTATAGTAGAATTAAACAGTGACACACAGATGGCTTTGTGGAATAATGAGCTACTGAGGTATATTTCAATGAAAATGTTTACTGTGGTATCCTGAGTGCAGATTTAAAGTAGAATATAAAAATAGAATTTCATTAAAACATTGGGGGGGAAAAAGGCCATAATCTGAATCATGGTGTCTCCAGAATTCAATTTGAATCAGCCTATTTGCATTTATTAAATCAGGTGGTAACCAGATTTCCCTTCCAGTTGGTCATGTTGAATCGGAATGGTAAAATGGCTATGATATTAATCATCCCGATGAAGAGGAAGTCAGCATCGTAGTGACATTTTATCCCTGTTCCAACAGAGAAAAGAAAACACAAGTTAATGGTTTGAGATTCCTGTTTTATTTATCTCTTCCTAAACCTCTGGTTTTTAGATCTGCTTGGAACTGTAGAAGAAATCCTTCCGAGCCTCCCAGAAGGTATCACTGTTTGGGGGATGAACGATTCTGTTCCACAAGGCGTAACCTCACTCAAAGAAAAACTGGGCACAGCGTCTGACAAGCCCATGCCTCACAGCCTCCATGTGGCTTCAAGCCTCAAGTCTCCTCATCTTTATATTTTTACCTCTGGAACAACAGGTAGGATCCATTTCTTGTCGAGAATTGAAAAGAATGCAGCATATTTCCAAGCAACGACAGTCACCGTGGGTCTCACCAAACATCTGAGCAAGCACGCATCCAAGAAGTCCCAAGGTTCTTAGATCTTAGAACTCTCAAACTTGGATGACTTTGCTCTCACCGCAGCTTGGCAAGTTCCCATGTTCACTTGGCCATTGTCTCATTTAGAAAGATTTTCTTCAAGTGTCGCTGAAGACCTTGGACTGAGTGCAGACCTTGATATGGCCCAGTTGCTCAGAGTGTGAAATTTGGCCAACTTCTTTGGCAAGATAGCTGCTGACTTCTCTGTTCCTTAAGATTCCTGATATATAAAATGAAGAGATTAGTTTAAGTAGCTTCTAATTATCTTCCTGGGTCAAAAAATCCATTGGTCTACTTTAAGACAGTCTTCTGTGTTCTTGTGTACCCTCTTAAATCCTAAACACAATCCAGCTATAGCTGTAGTTTAAGCACAGGTAGTAGGCTCTCGGGCTTTTCCTTAGGGAGATTGGAATGTGTGACAAACAGGAAGTCTTGAAAGCAGTGGGGGGTTGGGAGAAGATGCAAAATAGAATCAAGTAACTAAACATTCCCCCTCCCTTTTTGTAGGTAAAAAAAATCGTAACACCCCAAAATAAAAAGAATAATTAAACTGCCTAAGAATTCAAAAGAAATGTTAAACCTGACTGACTCTTAGGAAAAGGTGAATGGTATTTATGGTAGGCTAAATAAGCTTTTGTCATTAATGTGAAGATGACTGGGGGTTTGAATTAGAGAAATGAAAAATATTCTGTTAACTAATTTCCTATGCACAGGTGGTATTGTAAGCAAACTACTATTGCATCAGTAAAGTTTTCTTACTTTTCTCGTGTTCTCTTCTCTTTCTGTGTGTGTGTGTCTGTCTCTTTTTTATTTACTATTTAGAGTCTAACAATGATCTCTTTTAGATTGGAGAGTAGACTATACTTTTGACGTTGTCTAGAACAGCTTTGTTAAATGATCTGAAAAGTGCTAATGTGTCTCAAGTTGTCAGCATACATTCAGTCTGACTTTGGACTTTGAAAGAGACAATGAAATTTCAGAAATGATATGCTTTGAAAACTTTCAACAGAAGGTATTTAACCAATTTATCTGTATGGCTGTTTTCTTGTGAAAAATAGAAAGTGATTGGTCTTCCAAACATTCTTCACCACTCCCCACCCTCGTCCCAAAGAGAACAGGCAGCGGGGGGGCCTGGATGGCTGTTAGTGGAGTGTCCAACTCTTGATTTTGGCTCAGGCCATGATCTCAGGGTCATGACATTGAGCCCCTCGTCAGGCTCTGCACTGAACATGGAACCTGCTTAAGATTTTCTCTCCCTCTCCTTCTGCCCCTCCTGCTCGCTTGCACATACTCTCTCTCTCTCTCAAAAAATAAAAAAATAAAAAATAAAAAATAACAAGCCAGAGCTACTAGCTTTTTTTTTTTTTTTTTAAGATTTTATTTATTTATTTGACAGAGAGAGACACAGTGAGAGAGGGAACACAAGCAGGGGGAGTGGGAGAGGGAGAAACAGGCTTCCCGCTGAGCAGGGAGCCCGATGTGGGGCTTGATCCCAGGACCCTGGGATCATGACTTGAGCCGAAGGCAGACGCTTAACGACTGAGCCACCCAGGTGCCCCCAGAGCTACTAGCTTTTGTTTTCCAAGATTGAAACCAGATTGTTCTATGCATTTATATAACAGGCCGGAAGCAAAAGCACTACTGATTTTTATTTTATTTGATATTTATGTTAAAGTTATATAGCACAGAGATGAAAAATTCTAATAGTTTTAGAAATTTTAGAGAAAAGTACCCTGTTAACCCCCTTCCCCATTTCTCCTTCTCCAAACCAACTACATTCAGTATTTTTAGATCTTTCTTTTTGGAATCACCTCCATTTCTCTGCATGGAATGGATATCTTACTGGATACTTAATAGATGCTTACTGAAAATTATCTACTGATTTTCCATGGTGGAAATGAGGATTTGTCTTCTCTCACCAACCACTCTCTCTCTCCATTCATTTCTTTCTCTCTGGTGCAGACACTTTCTTTCCCCGTCACACTAATATCGCGTCGTCTTGAAATTTGACTGGATTGGTATCAGTTATCGCAATTTAGTAAACACTATTATTGCCTTCCATGTAAAATTCCCCTCAACCTGGAATTAACCACTGTTTTTATTTGTTTGCTTGCTTGCTTAGTTTTCTATACGCCTATTGCTGGTTCGTACTCGCCCCTTTGTCAAAAAGATAACTCACCTTTGATATTGATAAGATAGTCTGTATATTGTCAAGCCTTGTTCTTGGCCGCCTTTTTCCCGGAGCCTCCCCATGATTTCACTGTCAACCCCTCGCTCTCTGGCTGTCCTGGGTTTATTTTTCACCATTGTCCTGGGAATTCCCTTCAGTTCTTTTTCCTTTTTCTGATCCCATAATTCCTAGATCCTAAATTAGTTTCCTCAGTTTAGTTTTCATTTTATCGCTGCACTGCTTTCAGTAGTAGCTAGCTGTCTGCTAAAAAGTATTTAGGAGGGGAGCTCTTGGGTGGCTCCGTCAGTTGAGCATCAGACTCTCGATTTTGGCTCAGGTCATGATCTCAAGGTCATGAGATAAAACCCCATGGCAGGTTCCGTGCTTAGGGGGGAGTCTGCTGGAGATTCTCTCTCTCTCTCCCTCTGCCCCTCCCCATGCTTGTGTGCACTCGCCCTCTCTCGCTCTCTCGCTCTTTCTCTCTCTGTTTCTTTAAAATAAATAAATCTTAAAAAAAAAAAAAAGAGTATTTAGGAGGTAAATTCTCTAAGTCCTCACGTCCGGAAATACTCTTATCCTTGTTTGTGTAGCGTTCTAGGTTAGACACAATTTTTATCCTGGGGTTTGAGGACATTGTACCGTCTTCTGACTTCCAGTACCCATGATGAGACGTCGTTTTCTTTCTGATTTCTTAGCCTTGACGTGCAAGCTGGTGTTGTTTTTCTCTTTCTTTTTGGGGATTTTTATTATCTTCTGGGAGTCTTCAGTAGTCTCTAACCTGGTGATGACTTGTACTGGGACTTTTATATATCCATTTTGCTGGTAAATTTGTAGGCCTTTTCAGTCTGGAAACTCATATCTTGCAATTCTAGGTACTTGGAAATTAAAGAAAAAAAGTTCTACATCCCCTTCTTTTTCCTTCTTTATTGCTCTTCTTTCTACCCATTCCCTCCTCTTGTGTTTGTTTGTTTGTTCATTCTTTTGTCTTTGAAACGCAAACTTTTTATTTATTTTATTTATTTATTTTATTTGTCAGAGAGAGAGAGAGCACAAGCAGGAGGAGTGGCAGGCAGAGGAAGAGGGAGAAGCAGACTCCTTGCTGAGCGGGGAGCCCGATGCGGGACTTGATCCCAGGACACTGGGATCATGACCTGAGCTGAAGGCAGCTGCTTAACCAAGTGAGCCACCCAGGCGTCCCGAAACTCAAACTTTATTTAAAGATTGGCCCTCCTGGACTGAGTTATTAATTTTCCAATCTTTTCTATCCCATTTTCCTTCTCTTATTTTTCATCCACTTTTTGAGAGATTTATCTTCTAAACCTCTGTTCTCTGAAGATGCCCCTTTTTTTTATAGCAGGCTATTTTTGTATTATTGATTATTTATTATCTTGTATCTCTCAGAGTAGTAGTGATAATTTTTTGAAAATTTCTCCTCTCCACCTTGTCTCTCTTTTTGCCAGCACCCTCTTATCTTTTGGTTTATTTTGGTCTCTATCCTTTATCCTAGAGGATTTCCTTAAATAGCTGGTGACCTTTGGCTGTCAGTTCATATTTAAAGTGCAGATACCGAAACATACACAGAAACCCCCAAAACAGATCCTAGCTCGAAGCTATGTGTGCCTGAGTGGAATTTGTGGACTGATTGATCTCATCATGCAGGACATTTTGTTGAGGGATTCATGACTGTCAGCATCTTTTAGTTTTGACTGGTAGATTCAGATTCCTCAGATAAGCACCTCGAAGGGTAAAACGAGTAAAATGTAGAAGAGAGCTAGAGGAATAAGCAAACTTTCTCTCATTCCCCTTGTTTGCTCAACATTTCTTCTTCCTTGTGTTTCTGGAGGCTCATCATTTCCAGAGAATAAATCTCATAACTTCTACCAGTATGGTGGAAGCCATCTGGCTATAATTTGTTTTATTTTCTGAATTTTAGAACAAATACCAAAAGCATTTATTGACATTCTTCCAAAATTAGTTTGTGAATGATCTTACACAGGGAAAGTGAGCATAATAATTAAAAAAAAGGAAAAAAGGAAAAAAAAAGTACAGGCCATCCAAAAAAAAAAAAGGAACGTGATACAAATGTCATCTTCTTTTAGCTTAAATCCTAAGCAACCTGGGGTCCTCTTATGGAGATGAGAGAAGAGCCATGTACAGAATTGGTCATACAGTAGATGTCATGATTTATGAAGATAACACTATCAAAGAGTGTAGCAAACCGTGATGCATGCAGCCTCATTAAAGATTTAATTGACATTTTTTATGAAAAGCGTCTCTCTCTAATACGAACTGGTGTTTTACAACTGAAAACCTTGAGCTGAATTGATTGTAATGGTAATAAATATGATCATTTCTATTAGTATGCCATTTAATGTTAGAAAAGTCACTTGATTCTCATACAGCAAAGCCTTCTGATGTTGATAATGAAGAAGGTGTTGGTGCACGTTAGGACGTGATGTAGAAAGTGAGGCTTTGAAAAAGTGAGCGATGGATAGAGAGTCTGCTCGTGAGCCCTTTTGGCGGGCTGTAATGAAGCCCTTGGGCTGATATTGAACATTTCCTAGCTATTCTTACTACTGCCAAGCCCTGTTTGCCCAAGGTCACCAAAATGGTATATTCCCACATCTGAAAAAATGCAGTGTCTCTGTGTAAAAAAAAGGGTGAGATCAGTTTTGATGCAATTCCTGTCTCTTTGACCTAGGAGGTTATGTGATATCTTGATGAACAAGGGGTGAGCGTTATATAGATTCCCTTTTCTATGACCTTGACCTCATTGTTTCTTAAATAGAACTTCCATAAAGCTCCTTGTTTATAGTTCCATATTTATCTTCCATTCTGTAGGGCACCTGCTCATCAAATTTCTAAGCCTTTCGGGGATTCTGTGGGGGCAAATCATCTTTCTTCAAGGCTCCTCTCAGGTGTCAGCTTCTTGGGTCCACCGTGTCAGTTACCACAGCCATCCATCTGCTTTTCTAGAATCTTGTTGCTTTCATCTATAAATCCATTCTTGTTGCCTTGAGGGTCTGTGTATGTGTCTATCTGCCAACTTCTAATTCTGTTATTACTCACTGGGCTTGGCTAAGTAGCCTCAAGAATCTCTAGGAATGCTGTTTAAGCCTGGACAGAGCAGCCATGGGTTCCACTATTCCTAGAAGGAGAGGGAGGAGGAAAATCAGGTCACTGCCCACTGAGATTTGCCTGGAAGCCAGGAACTGTCATCATCTCAATATCTCTCTTTCCTTCATCTCTCCTTTTTCTTAACCTTATGGAATTTTTCATTTTTCCAAAACTATCTCAGAATTCCCCAAATTATTTATTCCTGCCTCTGGATTGGATTTCTCTTACATCATCTCTCCCTCCTTCGCCCTTCTAATCCCCAACTCGTGGGGCACAGCCTCCCTCCCACCTTTATGCCTGGACCTCCTCCTGGACCTGTGAGGAGTTCCAATGCCAGGGATTCATAGAAGGTTAGAAGAGCAGAAGACTTCGGAGCATTTCTCAAAGTGTGTTTCTATGACATGTCCCTTCTCATCTTTAAAGAGATGAAATAAAAATTAAAAAGGGGTGGGATGCCTGGGTCGCTTAGTCGGTGGAGCATCCGACCCTTGATATCACATCTTGATCTCAGTGTTGTGAGTTAAAGCCCCACATTGGGTGTGGAGTCTACCTAAATACATATGTGTGTGTGTGTGTGTGTGTGTGTGTGTGTGTGTAGAAAGGAGGCTTTATGACCACGGAAGTTTGAGAAACACCATTAACAAAAATACCAAAGCTTCCATACTGCTGGGCTCCACAAGAGCTTTAAAATGTTAATGTGCTTTCTAACTCTTTAAAGGGGGATGCTAAAATGTACTTTTAACAAACTCTATTCCCCTTTTTCTTCATTCCTTCTTTCAAACTTTAACCTGCATCAAGCTGTGATCCCTTTCATTTCTTGGACAATCTCATATCTGTTGTCTCTTTTATCCAAAAAATCTAGGGGATGGGGCGCCTGAGTGGCTCAGTTGGTCAAGCAACCAACTCTTGATTTCGGCTCAGGCAGATCATGATCTCAGGGTCATGAGCTCAAGCCCTGGGTCGGGCTCCATGCTGGCGTGAAGCCTGCTTAAGATTCTCTCTCTCCCTCTCCCTCTGCACCCCCCCCCAAAATCTGAGTACTTTGGATGATTTATAATAAATTAATGAGTTCATTATCACTTAAAGCTAACCAAATTAGGAAGGGAAACATGGCTAATTAGTTTACTAAAGTGCTTTGAAGGAGTGAAATAAGCATACAGATGGAAAACAACTAGATAAAGCATCCTTTTCTTTGGTCACACCCCATTTGAAAAATTATTTTAAAGCTGGGTTTCCATGGGATCAGGAACAGTGTGGGAAGTAGGGAATATAGTGACTGAAGAACCATGGGTGGGAAGCAGAAAGTTCTGCTTCCAACTTTCTTGGAAGCAGAAAACACATAAATGCTTGATCCTCTGGATGAAGACAAGAAAGACATTGAATTATCAAGACCAAGGATGGAGCTAGTCTCACCCAAAATCTTTATGTGTGGCTTTGATGAGAAAATTTGGACAGATTCCCTGTGCATGTGGATGATGAGAAACTTCCATGTTGTGAGATGCCAAGCTGTCAGGAAGAGCCAGAGAGACTTCTTTTGAAAAAAATTAATAAATTTAAGCTAGGATAAAGGCAAGATAATGCCAACTTTGCATATGGGATCAGTTGTCTTCCAGTTTAATAGAAATGCAGCACAAAGCTTATCAGAAAATGTCACAGCAGGTACAGCAACAAGGGGGATTTGAGGTTCACCTGGATTAAAGTGTCTAGGAAGCACTAAAGCCTGTGGTTCATAGCTCTGGGTGCTGCTGTGACCAAAAACCCCATAAAAATTTTGGCTTTTATCAGTGAATATGTTGAATCAGAGAAGGAATGATGTCCTACTATTAGTAAGAGGGAGCCCCGGTTGACTGAGTGATGTATAAGTTGGTTACTAAAAACTGCTGAATAGAGGATGAAACCAGAGCAAAATTGGAGTTTAGTTTGTATGGAGCTCATTTTCTGAGTGAGATATATGTTGGGAGATAAAAAGACCAGTGTGAGTCAAATCTCAGTTGGAAAATCAAGCATCATTTCTTTTTCTTTTCCTTTTTTTAAGATTTTTATTTATTTATTTGACAGAGAGAGACACAGCGAGAGAGGGAACACAAGTGGGGGAATGGGAGAGGGAGAAGCAGGCTTCCCGCCAAGAGGGAACCCAATGCGGGACTCGATCCCAGGACTCTGGGATCATGACCTGAGCTGAAGAAGGATGCTTAATGACTGAGCCACCCAGGTGCCCCTCAAGCATCATTCACAGTCCATCCCTCTTGTCACAAATGGAAGGATATCTAAAAAACAAAAACAAATGAGAAGATAGCTTCCTTTTGAATGGCTGAATAATATTCCACTGTGTATATGTACCACATCTTTTTTATCCATTGATGGGCATTTGGGTTGTTTCCATATCTTGGCTATTGTGAATAATGCTGTGATGAACATGGAAGTGCAGATGTCTTGTTGAAATCTCATTTTCATTTCCTTTAGGTATATATCCAGATGTAAAATTGGATCATAGGGTAAATCTATTTTTAATTTTTTGAAGAACCTCCATATTGTTTTCCACAGTCATTAAACCAATTTACATTCCCCCCAGCAATGTATAAAAACTCTCTTTTGACTGCATCCTTGCCAGCACCTTTTGTCTCTGATCTTTTTTTTTTCTAATTTATTTTTTTTATTCTTATGTTAATCCCCATACATTACATCATTAGTTTTAGATGAAGTGTTCCATGATTCATTGTTTGTGCATAACACCCAGTGCTCCATGCAGAATGTGCCCTCCTCAATACCCACCACCAGGCTAACCCATCCTCCCACCCCCCTCCCCTCTAGAACCCTGTTTGTTTTTCAGAGTCCATCG
>NW_028032493.1:0-559 GCF_054177405.1 Leptonychotes weddellii
GTCCTTAAAATATTCATATTCTAGAAAAGGAAAAAAAATTATATACAGATTAACTCCTTGAGGTTAATTTTCTTGTAATTAGACTATATTATTGTAGGTCCAGAAGTTAATCATAAATAATTTTCTGTAATACTGGTAAATTTTGTCTATAGACTTAAATTTTGTTCATAGGACTCAATGTTGACAAAATGAACTCATTATAGTTGGTTCTTTGCTTAAATCTCATTCATCTTAAAATTAAGGTCAATTCCAACGATGGATTAAACAAATCTTTAATTAGTTCATATTAATAAGCAGAAAGTTTCTTCTATGATGGAGGTGTTAACATTTATTTTCAAACATTTAGTATGGAAAGACAAAAATAAAAAATTCCAAATACATTTTTTTCAAATACATTTTCAAATCAAGTTCTTGTCTTAAATAAAATTTCTTTTTTTTTAAATTTATTTTTTATTCTTATGTTAATCCCCATACATTACATCATTAGTTTTAGATGAAGTGTTCCATGATTCATTGTTTGTGCATAACACCCAGTGCTCCATGCAGAATGTGCGCTCCT
>NW_028032494.1:0-559 GCF_054177405.1 Leptonychotes weddellii
CATGACCTGAGCCGAAGGCAGTCGCTTAACCAACTGAGCCACCCAGGTGCCCAGCATCTAACTCTTGATCTCAGCTCAGGTCTTGATCTCAGGGTTGTGGTTTCAAGCCCCACATTGTGCTCCACGCTGGGTGTAGAGCCTACTTTAAAAAATTTTTTTAGGACGCCTGGGTGGCTCAGTTGGTTGAGCGACTGCCTTCGGCTCGGGTCGTGATCCTGGAGTCCCTGGATCGAGTCCTGCATCGGGCTCCCTGCTCGGCGGGGAGCCTGCTTCTGCCTCTGGCCCTCCCCCCTCTCATGTGCTCTCTCTCTCTCATTCTCTCTGTCTCAAATAAATAAATAAATAAAATTAAAAAAAAATTTTTTTTAAATAAAAAATTTAAATATCAAATAATAATTTTTACATTAAAAATTCTATGCTAAAAAAAACTGGGGATGTCAGTGAAAATGGAGTAGGGAATTCCAAGAGTCCATCTCATCACAAAGGCAGCTAATAAACTGGCAAAACTGTCAGAATCAGCTATATCAGAACTCCGGAAACAACTCAAAGTTTACATCAA
>NW_028032495.1:0-559 GCF_054177405.1 Leptonychotes weddellii
TTTTTTTTTTTAAAGATTTTATTTATTTATTTATTGGAGAGTGAGCGAGAGAGAAACAGCATGAGAGAGGAGAGGGTCAGAGGGAGAAGCAGGCTCCCCGCCGAGCCGGGAGCCCGATGTGGGACTCGATCCCAGGACCCTGGGATCATGACCTGAGCCGAAGGCAGTCGCTTAACCAACTGAGCCACCCAGGCGCCCATGCATAAGACTTTTAAAAGGAAATATATCAAATGTCTCCTTTGTTTATTTGGGACTTTTTACTCATTTGTTCTAAAATATTGTACTGTCTACGCAAGTGTTAAAAATTGTGTGTGTGTATTACAGAAGTTTATATAATCTAAGCCAATCACTTAATAACAAAATGTTAACCTGCATGATTCAAATTCAGATGAAAAGTATCAAGGCTGGTATTAGAGGAATCATCTTCTTTTCTGCCTAAAAGAATATTACATATTTTAAGCAGAATATTTCCTTTCTGCATAAAAGGGATATCATAACTTCATGAAATATTTTTGAAGCAACAATGGTAATGAGTCACTTTAAATTTATTCTTCAGAAA
>NW_028032496.1:0-559 GCF_054177405.1 Leptonychotes weddellii
GCAAGAGGCGTCTGCAGGGCCCGGCGGGGAAAGGCCCAAAAGGTCCCGGGGCAAAAATATTGCGGAAACAGCCCCTGGCAGCGGGAAGTGAGGTGGCCCCACGCCTGGAAGGGCCTAGGGCTGGAGGGTGGCGGGGAGGCAAGCAGGAGGTGGCTGAGAGCCGGGCTTTGGGCCGCGGCCAGGATTTGGGCCCCAGCGCAGCCTCCCCACGACCGAGGCTCCGAGGGCCTCAAAGCCCCGGATTCTGCCGCCTCACCGCCGCACGCCCTGGCCACTGCGTCCTGCCGCCGCGGCCGGTCCCCTCCCCTGCGGCCCAGGAAGGCCGCGAAGCGAACTCGTCCCCGGGCCTGTGCACATTTCCCTGGGTGGGGCCTGGGTGCTGCCGGATGTGTCCCGTGAGGGCCGAGCACCCAGCTCCCGGTTCTTGATCAGCGCGTACTGGGCCGTGGCTTGGGCCGCGTCGGGGTGACTGGGATGCAAACGTGGCAGAGTGGGCCCATCGCAGGAAGAGTGATTAGCCATGGTGGAGTGCCTTCCGTGTGCTCTGCGTTTATAGTTC
>NW_028032497.1:0-559 GCF_054177405.1 Leptonychotes weddellii
CACGACCTGAGCCGAAGGCAGACGCTTAACGACTGAGCCACCCAGGCGCCCCTAGTTTTCTTTCTTTTTAAAAAAATATTTTTATTTATTTATTTGACAGAAAGAGAGAAAGAGAGGGAACATGAGCAAGGGGAGTGGGGGAGGGAGAAGAAGACTCCCCACTGGGCAGGGAGCCCAATGTGGGGCTTGATCCCAGGATCCTAGGATCACAACCTGAGCCGAAGGCAGAAGCTTAAGGACTGAGCCACCCAGACGGCCCTCACTACAGTTTTCTTAACATTAATCTCAGTGAATTTTCATGCAGGATGGTTAATAAATATTTTTGATTTGGCAAACCAAGACTATTTTCTTACAATGAGTTTTCTACAGTTTTGCACAATATATTTGATAGTTACACAGTACATCTAAAATGGTCTGTCTTTAATACCTACGATAGCTTAAAACAAGATTTAGTTGACTTTACATAAATGAAGTTCAATGAATCTCAGTGTAGGACGGTGCCAAATGTCAAAAGAAAGCAAGCTTGGCCAAAAAAATACATGAAAGGATAGCTGGCTTA
>NW_028032498.1:0-559 GCF_054177405.1 Leptonychotes weddellii
CAGGCGCCCTAAAAAAGATTTTATTTATTTATTGAGAGAGAGAGCGAGAGCACGAGCGGGGGGGAGGGGTAAAGGGAGAAGCAGACCCCCCGCTGAGCAGGGAGCCCGACGCGGGACTCGATCCTGGGACTCCAGGATCATGACCTGAGCCGAAGGCAGTCGCTTAACCGACTGAGCCACCCAGGCGTGCTGTGGCCTTTTCTCTGCCATATGGCTATGCCGCACCCAACTCCTCCTGGTAATATGCTCCTTCGATATACCTTCAGCACAAAAACCTTTGCTAAATAGGAAAGTACAGCATGTATAATTTCCTCATTAAATCAATAGACAAGGTCATTCTGTGTTAAATGGAATAAGAAGCACATTCCCACATGTTATGTACTGGTGGGGAAATACGATGCACCGACCTTTCAAAATCATCCAAAAGTCACTTCTTTAGCCATTTTGACTGAAACAATAAATGGGTGAATTTTAAGTTTTAGCCTCACATATGTTAAGGGACACGATATTCATTCAGGTTCCCATGGTCTGAGGATGAAATGCTATCAAAGGAGACACA
>NW_028032499.1:0-559 GCF_054177405.1 Leptonychotes weddellii
GTGTTCAGAATGGTTTGATCCCTATCCAGCTGAATTCCTGAGAGGAGAGGAAATCCAGGTCTCCTACTCCTCCGCCATCTTGCTCCGCCCCCCCAGGACCAGGTTTCTTACCTAAAACACTCCAGCAAGCTAAATGTTTTTAAAAATGTTCAACCTATATTTTAAATGATAAAATATTTAAATAAACAATATTTCACTTATACAATATTCACCAGACACACAATATATACTTATATAAAACAGACAGGTACTAACAGGCTTCTATATGCAAAATACTGTGCTTGAGCTTTAAAAAGGGGAACACTGATACATGAGTTAAGAGCACAGTGCAAGCAAATAGGTATGAGGCAACAGGATTGATCAGAGTGAAGGAGGACTTCATGGATCATGTGAATGTTGGTTAAATAGAATGGGAAGAAACCAGGTCCTAAATAATACAAGAAATAGGGCTCCAGCATTCCTTTCTCCTTTACCTTTCTTTTCTTTCTTCTCAATTTCTGGACTTTTGATTTTTGGGGGGCTTTCATTTTTTATGACATTTGATAACCTCAAGGTTGTG
>NW_028032500.1:0-559 GCF_054177405.1 Leptonychotes weddellii
CTCCACAGGATCATGCATCCAGAACCAGATGCCTAGGAGGCTTGCCCTTGCTGGCTCATCTCCACCCAGGGGGCAGGGGAAGTGTCCACGTGTGTGGACACACACACACACACACACACACGTGCATACACACATGCAGCAAACACTCAGGCACCAGAAACATTTTCAAACACTCAGTATCTGTGGCAAAGCCCCTGTCCTCCCAGAAGACAGCAAGGAGTTCATCATTCATGTATCCCATGGGCATTTTCTGAGCATTTGCCCCGTGTCCACACCAGGCCAGGGCCTGATGCAACAGCAAGCAAACCGCTCACCGTCTCGATCCGTGTGAGCCTTCCAGGGTGGAAAGACGGCTGGGCATTAAACAAACACACAAATCAAAGTATAATTACAGACCAGGACAAGTGCAAGGACGGAGTGTGTCCGTGTTCTGGGAAAGTGTGGCAGGGGTCTGTCCTGTCTGAGTCAGGGAAGGTTGTCCCTGACAAAGTGACTTTTGAAGTAATGGTTGGGGGATGTGTAGGGTTACTCTGGTGGGGGCAGTGGGACTGGGAAGGGA
>NW_028032501.1:0-559 GCF_054177405.1 Leptonychotes weddellii
AATGAATCATGGAACACTTCATCTAAAACTAATGATGTAATGTATGGGGATTAACATAAGAATAAAAAAAATAAAAATAAATTTAAAAAAATAAAGAAATTTTAAAATATTTGGAACTAAATGAAAATAAAAATACAACTTATAAAAATTTGTGGGATACAGTGAAAACAATGTTTAAAAGGGAGATTTATAACATTGAATGCATATATTAGAAGAAAAGAAAAATCTAAGATTAACAATCTAAACTTCCATCTTAGGAAACTACAAAAAGGAGAGCAAATTAAATCCAAATTAAACAGAAAAAATAATTTTAAAAAAATTTTAAAAATAATTTAAAAAAAAAACAGAAAAAATAATTTAAAAAAATCAATGAAATTGAGAGCGAGAAAACAATAAAATCAATAAAACCAAAAACTGTTTTCTTTTGAAAAAAAAATCAATAAAATTCATAAACGTTTAGCCAGGGAAAGCGAGGAGGAAAAAAGAGAGAAAACACAAATAACTAATATCAAAAACGAAAGATGGGCCATCACAATCTTACGGACATTAGAAGGATAAT
>NW_028032502.1:0-559 GCF_054177405.1 Leptonychotes weddellii
GTCTTGAATGGTACTCTCCTTTTGGCTTTCTGTGAAGATGGACAGAATGGTCCTCTTCTGATTCTCTACACCTGACACTGGACTGCAATGTTGAACAAAAAGGATCAGAGATAATAGGAGAGAAAAAATGTATACTTTATAACTGTAGCTTCTAAAGAGCCTCACTCAGATAGGCATCAGGTCTAGACCCCTCTACAGACAGAGCTCACCCCGCTTCTAGGAAGGCCTCGGATGAATTTCACTAACGACTGGGACAAATCCCAACCGACAGATGTTGAGAATAGGAACAGGGACAGAGTGTGTGAATTTATCTTTCAAGAAGTTTGGCTTTCACCCTATCACTTCTAGAGCATCCAAGGGTCTCCTATGTTTCTGTTGTGTGCCTAAGCATGCCTCGCCCTAAAAGTCTGCTCAGGAGCTTCAGAAAACTTTGTCAGTATATCTAGTATATGGTGTTTTCTATTCCCCTGCCTGATCACATCCTCTCCCTTTTTTTTTTCTTTTCTTTTTCTTTTTTCTTTTTTTAAATCCTCTTCTTTCTTTTTTCAAACAACTTCTT
>NW_028032503.1:0-10246 GCF_054177405.1 Leptonychotes weddellii
GCACAGGAAGGTCCCCAGTGTTGAATTGGTGATGCCTAAGGAGCCGGGATGACTTAGTAACGGTAGAAGCCTTGTGATTCTTTCCTGGTTAGTTCTGCTTTGGTGCTTCATCTTTATGCTGAATATTCATGTTTGTGAAGCAGGCTATATTATTTGAGTTGATGCTTACAAGAATCCTGTGATACAGACACTTCCCCAATAGATTGCATCCAGTAAACCAAGGTGCTCACGCATAGTGTTAAATGATGAAGCTAGGGTTCCTCATTCAGAGATCTTTCTGCTGCCCCTCTTCATACCCAGGACTGACCTATGCTGATAGGAGGGTGGGAATTGTTACAGAACAGAGACTGTTTGACTGGGTGTTATACGCAACTGGTGAATTATTGAACTCTTCATCTGAAACTAATGATGTACTATATGTTAGCTAATTGAATTAAATTAAAAAAAAAAACAGAACAGAGATTGCTCGGACCAAAATCTTCTAGAGACCAAAGCAACATCTTTTCAAGGAAGGTACCATGCTCTTCAGACTTGGATTGTCATCTGAAGATGATTGCAAGGTAGAACAAATACAAGGGCATTTGCCTCAAGTACAAAGGTCCATCAAGAGTTATCAGTGGTGGTTGAGAATTAGTTATAACTAAGTTACTTTTTCCTTGAATTAGCCTTTTCTTCCAATTTTCCCACATTGTGCACAACGTACAATTGTGGGGGTGTCTTTTTACAATGCCAATACCTAATTTTATCACTGTGTTATTTAATCTTATATGGGGAAGTTTGTATTGATATCGTCTGACCCACAGGAAAAATTAGACCAACTAGAAGCCTAATCAAAAGGCAACTCAAGCTGCATATGGTGGCTTCCATCCAAAAAGTACGTATGAAAAGGGGTAAAAATAACTTTACAGTGTAGAAACCTGACCAACACTACCTCAAGGTCAACAGTGATAGGTCATGTTGATACAGTATATACCCTTGATATGGTGTAATGAGAATGGCAGTTTGCCTCTGTGGTCTTCCTTCCCCAAACTCATAACTTTAGTCTAATTATGAGGAAAACAGGAAAATCACAATTCAGGGACGTTCTACATCCCAGGGCCAGTATTTCTCAAAACTACCAAAGTTGTCAGAAACAAGGAAAGTCTGAGAAACTGTCACAGCCAAAAGAAACCTAAGGAGACATGACCACTAAATGTAATGTGATATTCTCAGTGTGATCCTGGAACAGAAAATGAACATAAAAACTAAGGAAATGGGAATAAAGCATGGACTTTCGTTCTTTGGTTAATAATGTATCAATATTAGTTCATTAATTGTGACCAATGTGCCATATTAATGGAGAATATTAACAGTATGAGAAATGGGGTATGGGTATTTGGGACTCTTTGTATACTTTGCAAATTTTCTACAAATCTCAAGTTATTCTAAATTAAAAAAATAATCACAAAAGTTAGGCAACTCAGCCTAGAGGTTTGCTTTACTTATTTATTCATTTATTTTTGAGAATAAAATGAGAAGTTATAATTATGAATATAAAACTCTTCAAGGAATGAGGAGTATAAATATAACTCTTGCTTTTATAGTATTGACAATTCAGGGGAAGAGATGGGGGTGTGGCGGAAGCAGGAAAATGAAGAGCTATCAAAAGAGATGAAGACCAAATCAGGAGCACAGAGGAGCAGGGCAGAGAGAAGGAAGGACCTGGTCATAGACTGAGAATCCCTCCAGGCACAGAACAGAAGCTCAGATACCAAATCCCATCCCACCAGCAAGCAAGAGAAACCTACAAAGCCATGGTTGAGACTTGGAGACATTATTTCCATCTTGTGCCTACTCTGTGCTTGCAGCTCAAGCCCAGGCACACCTCTTGCCTTTTTATCACTAGAGTGGAAAGCCTGATTGGCCATGAGGCTGAGGATTGTTGGTCCCAGGAGTTAGAAGTACCCTCTTTCTGCATCCCATAGTACTTTAGTACTTTATCAATAGTACTTTATCAAAATAGTACTTTATCAATATAATAATTACAAAATGAATTTGAATACACAGGACTTGCCACAACTTTATAATGAAAAGAATACTACACTGGAACCTCAGCTGCCCCCTACAAAATTTATGGGAAATAAGACAGGGGACTTCTAGTGCTATAAAAATAGCCTGTTCAAATGTAAGCATATGCACATAGCATTTTAAAGTTGGAAGGACCTTAACCATAATATTGAGCTGAGTCTTGATGGTGTCAGGAACATATGCTAAACTTGAACGCCATGTGCCTGAGTTTTGCAGTGCTTCTGAGCTCCACTCACCTTTCATTCGGGAACAAAACACTGTACTGTTCATTGTCTGCCAGGGCCTCGGTATGACTGCAGAGAGCTAGCAAACAGACAAAAATGCCAAGAGAATTGCATCTGAATTTGTATTTTTAGGCAGTGGTTCTGTCTGTCTATCTATCTATCTATCTATCATCTATCTATCTCTCTATCAATCAATCATATTTTACCTAAATGGGTTTACTTAAACATTTTTCTTATTTGAGCATAGTTGACATACAATGTTACATTAATTTCAGGTGTACAACATAGTGATTCAACATCTCCGTATGTTATGCTCACAGTACAACACGATTATACCATTGAGCGTATTCCCTATGGTGGGCCTTTTATGCCCGTGACTTACTCATTCTATAACTGGAGGTCTTTATCTCCCACTCCTCTCCATCCATTTGCCCATCCCCCCACCCTCCTCTCCTCTTTCACCTGTCAGTTTGTTCTCTGTATCATGAGTCTGTTTCTGTTGTTTCATTTGTTTATTCACTTGTTTTATTTTTAGATTCCACAAATAAGTGAAATACAGTGGTTTTATATATTACTCGTCAGACATGACTTGCTACGATGTGTGCTCTCTCAAAATATTTTGTATTTGAGTACTTCTTTTCGTGCATTGTTTTTAGTTTACTGGAGTCTCTAATTCCTTTTCTTTTTTTCTTACTGATAAAATAAACATATTTCCCGTCTGTCACATTTCTATTAAATTTCAGCTGTCGAATCATATTGTTGAAAGGGAATCACTTTGATTTTCTTACGTTCTTTCCAAGCACGGTATGACTTCCTTTCTCTTTGGATCAGTTTCCAGCTTGTTACACAGGATGGGTGCCAGGGGTTCATTTTATTTTATCCTAAGTTAGTTCCTCTATTTATTAGATTTTATTTTTTTCATCCATTCTGTTTCTCCCCCCCGCCATTTTCCTGGAATATATTTTCAGTAATTTTTAAGGCTTTTATGGTATTTTTTTTAATGTCTAAAAACCTCCATTTCACCCATTCCTGACAGTTTGGATGGATGTCGAAATTAAGGTTTAAAGTAATTTCCTTTTGGGGCACCTGGGTGGCTCAGTTGGTTGAATGTCTGACTCTTGATTTTGGCTCAGATCATGATCTCAGGGTCCTGGGATGGAGCCCTATGTTGGGCTCCCCGCTCAGCAGGGAGTCTGCTTGAGGAGTCTCTCTCTCTCCCACTCCCTCTGCCCCTCCCCCTGCTCTTTCTTTCTCTCTCAAATAAATAAATAAATCCTTAAAAAAATAAAATAATTTCCTGTCATAACTCTTAGGGCATCTCTCCCTTATTACCTAGCAGCTAATATTTCTGATGATAAGTCTGTTGCCAGTCCGATTCTTGTTTCTTTGTAAATAAACCATTTTTTCCATTTCTCTAATAGCTGTTAAGACAGTTTCTTTGTCCTGGCATTCTGAGATTTCTTTATAATCTTCTATTTGTCCTCAGAATTCAGTGGAATCTTTTAATCAGAAAGTTTGTGGTTTTTTGGTTAGTTTTTAATTGTTTTGATTAATTTTCTCCTCTCCATTAAAAAAGGTGTCTATTAAGTTTCATGGATTTATCTTTTATGATGCTTATTTTCTTTTATATTTTCCTTTTCTTTGTCTTTTTGAGTAATTTTATAGAGATTTCTTCTATATTTCAGTCCTTTTTTTGTTTTGTTAAGTTCAGCCATGATATTTTTAATTTGTAAGAACTCACTTAATCCCGGAATGTTTCTGCTTTTGTTTTATGGATCAATAAATTAGGACTTTTTTTCTGGGGATACTGGCAGCTGTCTTCTATTTCTTGACATCATCTTACCCCTGGGCTGAAAGTTATATTTGTTCATCTTGGATTTGCTCTTTCATGCTACTTGTTTTCTTCAAATAGCCACTGATTCTTGGTTGTCTGTTCATATGGGTGAATGAAAAAATATGTTAAGTGTAGTCAGCTGGCTAGGCTTGCCCGGGATATTGATCACTTCTGTTTCCGTACACAAGCCACTGTGAGCAAAGACCAGCTTCTTCTTCAGGTCTGTGGGCTGGGAGCAGGCAGGCTGATGCTACCCTCCACCTTGCACCCTCCATACTACAACATGGGGCTTCACAGTGGAGATGCATCATCCACCTTATGAGCCCTTATTGTCTCCTGGCTATGCATTCATTTGCTATTAGAGTACAATCCCGTAGTTTTAGCCTGGAGCCAATGAACGTTGCGTCCAGCAGCTAAAACATAGGCCTGGATTTATTTTCTTTCATACATCAATACTGTATTTTCTTTTTTTTTTTTTTAAAGATTTTATTTATTTATTTGACAGAGAGAGACACAGCGAGAGAGGGAACGCAAGCAGGGGGAGTGGGAGAGGGAGAAGCAGGCTTCCCGCGGAGCAGGGAGCCCGATGCGGGGCTCGATCCCAGGACCCTGGGATCATGACCTGAGCCGAAGGCAGACGATTAACGACTGAGCCACCCAGGCACCCCTCAATACTGTATTTTCAATGAGAGTTTTTGAGGAAGTGAATGTAATGCGTGTACTCGGTCCACCATATGAAACGAGAAACCTTTCAATTCCTTCTTAGTAGTAGAGGTAGGACTGAAGCATATGACTGCCCTGGGCCTATGACTAAGAAAAAGCGGAGATGGGTTCATTGAGTACTTTGATCTAGAGAAAATTCTTATTGCTCACTTGTTCAAAGAGTAGGTTTAATTCCAGGTCCAACACTCGTGACCTGCAGGGTCTGGGGGCACATTTCTTAAAAGCTCTCTCTGTCCTTCTTTCCTCATGCATATAATCAAGGATAATACCAAGTACCTCATTCAGGGGGTGGTATGAGCATTGAAAGAAGGCCCCACACCTGACACAAAGTTCAACAAATGTTCTTGGCACGGTAAGCCTCTTCTCCGATGAGAGACTGCAGTATTTTTGTTGAAAATGTGCAAGAGTTAAGTCCGATACAATTGTTGTTTATATCTACATTTCCATGAAGAATCATACATGCCTGATCTAAAAAAAAAAGACATAATAGGTGACAACCCATAGATGTTAAGCAAGGACGAGGCTGGAAGAGACCTCTGAGCCTGTCATGTGCAACCAGGTCCTTTCATCAATGACGGAAATATTTCCTAAAAGGTAGAAATTGGTGACCACGTGACAGAGCCCTCATCCACATCTGGGTCTCCTGATTCTCCATGAAAAGCATTGTTCAGGTATTCTCATTAACCATGTCAACAGAAAGATACTTCTATTTCTGAATTAGGGAGAGAAAACTGAGGCTTAGTGAGGTTGAAGGCAGTGGAGAGGCAACTCATGTGGGGCTGGATCCCCAAGTCAGCATGAAAGTGAGAACTCCATACAGGCAAGTCACCCTGACATGCCTGCAAGGAATTGCTACATTGGAGACCAATACGTGCAACTGTCTGTAAGTCCAACACAACCGATTTCCCTCTTGCCTTGGATTAAACCATTATTTCTTCAACTGAGTATCAGTTAAAGCAGTTGACCTGCAATCAGCAGGGCAGGATATATGAAAACAGTGAAGAATCTCCTGAGTTGGAGAGGAACTTGATATCTGAATTGGGGATGGCGAGGTCTGTGGTCTGTCTGCCTCTTCCTCTGGGACAATCACTTACTGAGGGAAATAGTAGGTAGAGTCCCTTCCCATCTGTAAATTCTCTCTTTCCATTTCACAGCAGATTCCTTCAGTTGAACTTGTTCAGGTAACACAGGACACAACCCTACTGTAATTTGGCCAAGTCACACAGCTCTTGGGTGGGAGAGTTGAGTATATGTACCCCTCCTCCAAGGCCAAGGCCTTTGCATGGGCTCCTCCCTACGATCCCAGCAGGGCTCACTATTCTCCAGTTCACCATGCTGGGCTAATTTAGTTCAGTTTGACATTCAACACACACGACTTCTGTTTTCTGCTATAAATCTCCAGACGTTTTATGGACCAATAATGTCCAACGCATACATGGACTGTTCTGCTGCTTGGTAATTACCACTGACCTCTTTCCAGGACCCTTCTCCATAAAGAGGCCACCTCTTTGGGGCAGCCCTGCCATCTGCTTCTCTCCAAGGCTATAGGTGGAACAACCAAGTTCTTAATTAGCCAGCCTGCACAGGGAAGCTTGGTGTGAGATTTCCAGGTCAGCGTTTGATGGAGGGGTAATCAGGGGAGGTGATGCATTGACTTTGATTAAAGAGCTGTGATGAATCAAGATAAAATTGACATTTAATTTCTTTCAGATGAACTAATCTCGTAGACCAAACTTAAAAGCGAATCGTCTACTCTTTTGGCTTGTGGGGCAGGGGGAGTTACCCATGATGGAAGTGGTACCCCTGAAAAAAAATTGCTATAATTTCTTTTGCAAATCACCGATATTTAATCAAACACGGGCTCATGGGATGATTTGGTGACGTTACAGTTTCTCCCCACTGTTTCGTCCTAATGGAATCCCAAAAAATCTTCCCAGCACTCAAGAACCCCTTAAGTCCATGCCCCTCTGCTCTGAGCCAGGGAACCCCATCCATGATGGATCCTAACCGCTTTAAAGCACCTCACTTACTGTCATGCACACCTTATTCCTTAAGCCAGTGGGAAAAGGATCCTCATGATTTAAAGACCCAAACCCAGAAACAAACAGAAAACCCTACAGTCCAACCAAACCGGAACAGAAAACCCTGGTATGTATCAACACATGTACAGTAACAATGAGTTTTGAAAACTACCACACAATGTATGATTTATTTTTCCTAATGAAACTGACAGCCCTCTTCAAAAAAAAAAAGAAGAAACTGGCTTCAAATAATGCTTGTCTTTTCTTTGATTGTCAAAGTGAAATTAAACAGAAACTCACCAGTCAGTAAACTAGAGTACTGTTAATTATTCTCAGAACAGGCACACACACACAGAAAAAAAATCTCCAAGGTGAAGTGACTTCCTACAGCCCTGGATCCTCCCGCTCTAGCGGTCCACACTGGAGAGGGCACCAAGGAGCTCTCCTGGAGAAGTAGCAGCCTCTTATCAGTAGATGGGAGTAGAGCAACACGGATGGAACCGCCAGACAGCCAGGCCTGAAACGTCCCCAACCCGCGCTCCATGCTCCTAACACGGCAGCATTCCCGCGGGGAAGAAAGGAAAGACACACAGAGGCTGTGAATCAGTTAAGAGTAGGACTTTTAAATCCATGTCACACTAAGACACGTGAGATCACGAGAGTAACGGGCAAATTCAGAGAACCGTATTTCCTGCCAAGCTGTACATTTCATTTTGCACATCTTTAATTTGGTTAAGAAATGATAAAATGATCATTTTGAGTTCTATTCTCACTAGCCTATGCTGTGCTCTCTTTCTCCATTCCCTCTCTTCTGGTCTGGTTTGCTTGCTCTTTTCTATATAGCTACCATTCCATTTGTAACATTCACAGCCTTTTTGGAGTGGGTTAAGTAGAACTAAATTAAAAAAAAAATAGCTGTAAATGTTCTTGCAGAGTGTCTGATGATGACACTTTAAGGTATTTAAGAAAAGGAAGTTAGAAATTTTCTGATACAACTTGTCTATTTTCTTTGGAAAGAAATCAGGTACAATTTAAAGTATTTTGGGAGGTGTTTGTTAAAAACATTCTAGCATAAATAATATAGAAGCAATAAGAAAATATAAATTAAAATATAAGACTTGATCATGTTCTTCATCTCCTGGCATATCGTCATCATCAGTAAGTATAAAGATTCTCTTTTAATTAATTTTTTTATTTTAAAAGATTTTATTTATTTATTTGACAGAGAGAGACACAGAGAGAGAGGGAACACAAGCAGGGGGAGTTGGAGAGGGAGAGGCAGGCCTCCCGCAGAGCAGGGAGCCCGTTGCGGGGTTCAATCCCAGGACCCTGGGATCATGACCTGAGCCGAAGGCAGACGCTTAACGACTGAGCCACCCAGACACCCCTCTTTTAATTAATTTAGTATTGTTTTTCCTTATCCCTATTCCTCACTTTTGTGCCCAACCACCCCCCTTCCTTCACAGACAACTATGCTAAGGTAGTTTATATATATCTAATTTTTAACATGTGTTCTTGGAGAGTATGTGTTATGGTTTGTGAGCACATTTTCTAATTTACATAGATGGTATTATGCTACTGACCTCATTCTGTTTCTTTTTTTCCCCGCTCACTCAGTATTATGCATTAAAGATCTATTCTTGTTGCTGTGTGTACTGTTAGTCTCTTGCTATAATTACCACAGAGGATTCTGTCCATCACATTATGCTTCTCCATTCCCCCATGAGCGGACGCCTAGATTGTCCATGTCCCAAACAATGCTGTGATGAACGTTCTTACCCATGTCTCCTCGTGGACGTGCATGAGGTCTCTGGAACGTATGCCAAAAAGCCACATTGCTGTGTCATAGGACATAGCTATAGCTAATTTGATGGCTCCCCGAAATAGCTGCTCCATTTTATGTTCCTATCAGCTGTGCCTGGATGTCTGTATCCCTGACTTGGAATTACCTAGAAAGCAGAGAAGTTTTCTCCATTTATTCAGATATTCCTTGCTATTCTTTGTTAGAGTTGAAAAATATTCTTCATAGAAATTTGGTATATTCCTTAAGTAAATTCCCAGATATATTGCAATTTTTTGCAGCTATTGTGACTTTTTCTTAAAGTGTGTTTTCTAGTTGTTTATCGCCATTGTAGAAAAATGCTGTTAAATTTTTTGTAAGTGATTTTGAATTTAGCAAGCTTCCTGAACAGTCATGGTGATTCTAATAGCTTATCTGTTGATTCTATTGTATTTAATTGGTAAGGAACATATTTATTGACTGCAAATAGCAGTTTGTTTTTTTATCCTTACATTTTACTTGTATATCATCTCTTAAAGCATAGGCTGGGACCTCTAGTACTATGTTAAGCAATAGCAGTAATAATGGGATTTCTTGTCTTAGTTCCAGTCTAAGGACATGTCTGTAGTTTTCCCATTAATTACAGTGTTTGCTATAGGTTTTTAATATATACTTTTTATCAATTTAAGGAAGTTCCTCTCTATTTCTAATGGGGTAAGATACATTTCTGCAACTATTGAGATGATCATGTGATTTTTACCAATGCAATGGTGTATTGCATTGATAGATTTCTCAGATGTTGAAATATCCTTATATTTTTGGGAGGGTGGTTGTTTTTGTAATAGTAAAACAGAAAGACTTTGAAGAGATCCTTAGTGGTAAGTTTTTCTGACACCTTGTGCTAGTTTATTTTGCAAAGTATATTTATTAATTCATTTATGCCTTTATTCAAATAATATTTTTTTTGATCTACTCTGTTTCAGGCTCTGGACTGGATATTGGGGATATAGTTTTCATTTTACCAATAGTGAGAGTTTTGGTCCTAAACCAGCTGTGGTTTCCACCAAGTCCATTCAGTGAGATGATAGAGAAGCAACAGGGTTTCTGTTGACTTTTGTCTTAGCCATAAAATACAGGTGGCCATTTCTCACCACCATTTAAGAAGGGAGGGCTATTTAAGATACAAAGCAAGTAGCATGGGAAGTGGGAGCTACGCATATGCGTTGGGCTTCCATCCCGCTTCACGACTGACAGTGTATGGACTATTTGCTGGATTTATTAAGACTTAAAAAATACTGTCCTCATTCTTTTTTTTTTTTTTTTTTGTATTTCTTTTTTTTTTTATTCTTATGTTAATCCCCATACATTACATCATTAGTTTTAGATGAAGTGTTCCATGATTCATTGTTTGTGCATAACACCCAGTGCTCCATGCAGAATGTGCCCTCCTCAATACCCACCACCAGGCTAACCCATCCTCCCACCCCCTCCATTCTAGAACCCTGTTTGTTTTTCAGAGTCCATCGTCTCTCATGGTTCGTCTACCCCTCCGATTTCCTCCGCTTCATTCTTCCCCTCCCGCTACCTTCTTCTTCTT
>NW_028032504.1:0-559 GCF_054177405.1 Leptonychotes weddellii
GTATTTGAAGAAATAATAGCTGAAAACTTCCCAAATCTGGGGAGGGAAACAGAAATCCAGACTCAGGAAGCACAGAGATCCTCCAACAAATTCAAACCAAAGAGGTCCACACCAAAACACAAAGTAATTAAAATGGCAAAAAATAGTGATAAAGAAAGAATTTTAAAGGTTGCAAGAGAAAAGAAGACAGTTACATACATAGGAAACTTCATAAGGCTATCAGCCGATTTTTCAACAGAAACTTTGCAGTCCAGAAGACAGTGGCATGATGTATTCAAAATGCTAAAGGGAAAATATCTGTAGCCAAGAATACTCTACTCAGTAAGACTATTATTCAAAATAGAAGGAGAGATAAAGAGTTTCCCAGACAAACAAAAGTTAAAAGAATTTGTAACCACTACACCAGCTCTACCAGAAATGTTAAGGGGGACTCTGAGTGGACGACAAAAGCCATAAGAAAGAGTAAGAAAAATAGGAAGCACAAAATAAAAGGATGTAAAAAATGATACCAAATATCTGAAACATGAAGGAGAGAGGAGTAAAGAATGAGTTCAAAAAG
>NW_028032505.1:0-559 GCF_054177405.1 Leptonychotes weddellii
AAAAAAAAAAAAAGAAAAGAAAAAGTTACCAACATTGGCATCTACTGCCCACTGGGGCACATTTGCCGTGGCTGGCATGACCGTGGAATTTATTCTGGTCCAGAGCAGTGAGCAACATCAAAGGCAAGATTTGTCAGCCCTGCCCATCCGAGAGCGACAAGCCCAAGGAGTCAGTGCCCAAGGACTGATCCTGAGGAGCTCATTTCAGTTCTGAGGCTGCAAGTGTTTGTCAGACCTCCTTTTCAGCCATATCTGCCTGATGAGTTTTTAAGGTGAGCTGCCTTAAAGGCTGTTTCAATGTTGACTGGTGCCATATGGAATCCCTTAGGGCTCTCGCGAAAATTTACTGGTTGAAGTCTTAGGGTCACCTAAGACCTAGAAATACCAGAAAGAAAAGAGTGAAAAGAAATCTCTCTCTGTCTCTTTGTCTCTGTCTGTCTGTCTCTCTCTCTCTCACATAACACACAGAGTATTTTAGGATATTGCCAGCAGGAAAAAAATACTATGAGATGGGTAATACTCCCCTAATTTTGACAGATGAGAAAAAAGGAGAAGCCAG
>NW_028032506.1:0-559 GCF_054177405.1 Leptonychotes weddellii
GAGCTGAAGGCCAACGCTTACCCGACTGAGCCACGCAGTCGCCCCATGAATATGCCTGAATTTACACTGAAGTTAGGAAAGATACAAAAGGTGAACTTTTTCATTGAGAAGAGATCCAACTATCTTTTAGCAATTTAAATTCTTTTTTGAATGAGAAGAGCTGTAACTGAAATAAAGCTTTTCAAAGAAATAGGCAGAAAATATGTATCTTAAAATAATTTTGATTCCTGTAGTTTTAAAAGAGCTTATTGCTTCTTTCTCACCCTAAAAGTAATACATGCTCATTGCCAAAAATGCCAAAAAGAAGAATACAGGTAAGAAAATAAAAATCCTCCATAATCTCATTGCACAGATATCATATTTTAGAATATATTCCTTCATACTTTTTTTTTTAAAGATTTTATTTGACAGAGACACAGCGAGAGAGGGAACACAAGCAGGGGGAGTGGGAGAGGGAGAAGAAGGCCTCCTGCTGAGGAGGGAGCCGGATGCGGGACTCCTGGGACCATGACCTGAGCCGAAGGCAGACGCTTAATGACTGATCCACTCAGGCGCCCCT
>NW_028032507.1:0-559 GCF_054177405.1 Leptonychotes weddellii
TCTATTTACTTCTTAATTCTGGTCATGATACATTAAATTGATTTCATAAACACAGTGACCCATAGTTCAAAAAAGTGCTTTAACAAATATCATTTTAGTTGGAAAAATAACAATCTCTTCTCTTTTTGAAGAATCTAATAAAGCTTTCTTGAGATTTCCCCAACAACTGTGTTTAGTTAACAAAATGATCAAATAATTCTTCATTAAATCAAACCAGCCTCTCTAGTACTTTATTTTACTCACATTTCTTCTTCCATTAACATCAATATTTACATTCATCTCTTGTTCAGTGTTACACTGGGTCTTTGGTCTACTTTATTTCCATGTATGGCATAACAAGCCAGAAGTGGCTCAAAGACTAATAGAGACATCTAGCATATTTATATATTCTAGATGTCTCTCTCTCTATATATATTAATTGAATACAACCTCCTCTGATTTCGATAAAACACTGTAACCAACAGTTATCAAGTGATTTGCATAAAGAGACCACCAGTATTGATACTAAAATCCAGAACTTCACATTCCCAGCCCAAGTCCACTACACAAAGCTTCAATG
>NW_028032508.1:0-559 GCF_054177405.1 Leptonychotes weddellii
TCTGAACTCAAGGACCCGGGATGAACAACACTAACACAGCGCCTGCACACAGGAGGAGCTCAGTATGTGCTTCTGGAAAAATCCTTATTCTTTTTTAAGTCTACTGGCCTGAGTAAGAAGTTACCCCTCTTCATAAAGACTATACGTTAGATCAGAGGAACCTCTGAGGAGATGGGACTCACACATCTAGACCCTCTTCCTTGGCAGGTTAAAGCTCCAGATTCACACACCTCCCACCAGATCGCTGAACGATGCCTTACGTCGAACGTCCGAGGAGTCTGCTGAGAAACTGTGTGGATCCTATCGAGTGAGTGGGACTCGGGCAGAGCCAGGTTCGCCTGCCTCTGGCCCCATCCTTGGGTGCGCTGCTCACTGCTGGGTGAACACCCGCCTGCTGACAGGACACGTGCCCCACGAACCCTGTGGGATGAGCCTCAGGGTCCAGGCAGACATGAAAGTGAGCCACGGGGCCGAGGCATCTGAGTCAACCGCCCTTCTACCTTCTTCACGTTTCCTACAGGTGTCATCTGTCTAGCTCCTCGACCTGGTCTTTGAGGAG
>NW_028032509.1:0-559 GCF_054177405.1 Leptonychotes weddellii
GTATTTGAAGAAATAATAGCTGAAAACTTCCCAAATCTGGGGAGGGAAACAGAAATCCAGACTCAGGAAGCACAGAGATCCTCCAACAAATTCAAACCAAAGAGGTCCACACCAAAACACAAAGTAATTAAAATGGCAAAAAATAGTGATAAAGAAAGAATTTTAAAGGTTGCAAGAGAAAAGAAGACAGTTACATACAAAGGAAACTTCATAAGGCTATCAGCCGATTTTTCAACAGAAACTTTGCAGTCCAGAAGACAGTGGCATGATGTATTCAAAATGCTAAAGGGAAAATATCTGTAGCCAAGAATACTCTACTCAGTAAGACTATTATTCAAAATAGAAGGAGAGATAAAGAGTTTCCCAGACAAACAAAAGTTAAAAGAATTTGTAACCACTACACCAGCTCTACCAGAAATGTTAAGGGGGACTCTGAGTGGACGACAAAAGCCATAAGTAAGAGTAAGAAAAATAGGAAGCACAAAATAAAAGGATGTAAAAAATGATACCAAATATCTGAAACATGAAGGAGAGAGGAGTAAAGAATGAGTTCAAAAAG
>NW_028032510.1:0-559 GCF_054177405.1 Leptonychotes weddellii
CTGGCTTCTCCTTTTTTCTCATCTGTCAAAATTAGGGGAGTATTACCCATCTCATAGTATTTTTTTCCTGCTGGCAATATCCTAAAATACTCTGTGTGCTATGTGAGAGAGAGAGAGACAGACAGACAGAGACAAAGAGACAGAGAGAGATTTCTTTTCACTCTTTTCTTTCTGGTATTTCTAGGTCTTAGGTGACCCTAAGACTTCAACCAGTAAATTTTCGCGAGAGCCCTAAGGGATTCCATATGGCACCAGTCAACATTGAAACAGCCTTTAAGGCAGCTCACCTTAAAAACTCATTAGGCAGATATGGCTGAAAAGGAGGTCTGACAAACACTTGCAGCCTCAGAACTGAAATGAGCTCCTCAAGATCAGTCCTTGGGCACTGACTCCTTGGGCTTGTCGCTCTCGGATGGGCAGGGCTGACAAATCTTGCCTTTGATGTTGCTCACTGCTCTGGACCAGAATAAATTCCACGGTCATGCCAGCCACGGCAAATGTGCCCCAGTGGGCAGTAGATGCCAATGTTGGTAACTTTTTCTTTTCTTTTTTTTTTTTT
>NW_028032511.1:0-559 GCF_054177405.1 Leptonychotes weddellii
AATGTATGGGGATTAACATAAGAATAAAAAAAAAAATAAAAAAAAAAAAATACCTGTCACTCCAAACAATAGCTTTCACTGACCCGTGTTTAAACTCCTATGTGTCCATATTCTTCTCACTACCTGAATCATCCTTCTTTTCTATATTTTGAAAATTAAAATCTTCCCAAGCTCCAAGCTCAGCTCCTACCTCCCTCTTGAAGCCTTATAACATTGCTGTGGTTAAAAGAAATGCATTTTTCTGTACACACCTAACCCTTAAACTTTTTCACTTATTGCACTTGGAAATCTCATTGTGACATGGACAAAGCATGCATCAATATTTGAACTTGGGTTCAATCATTGGAGGATCTTGTGACGTTAGAAAAATCACTTAGACTCTCTGAGCCTCATAATCTTCATCTGCAAAATGGAGAATAATACCTACCTCCCATTGTTGCTATAAACACTATAATATCGAATATCAGTAAAATGTTTTTCTTCTTCTTTCTTGTAATTATTTGTGTTTGGGTAAGTTTCCAGTCTACTAGAGTCAAGTTCTTTGAAGGCAGAAGTACTC
>NW_028032512.1:0-559 GCF_054177405.1 Leptonychotes weddellii
TGCAATCCCCATCAAAATACCATCCACTTTTTTCAAAGAAATGGAACAAATAATCCCCAAATTTGTATGGAACCAGAACAGACCCCAAATAGCCAGAGGAATGTTGGAAAAGAAAAGCAAAGCTGGCGGCATCACAATTCCGGACTTTAAGTTCTATTACAAAGCTTTGAGCATTTATTATGCTCAAAGGAATAAGATCCTGAGAGCTCAGTGGGGCTGGTAGGGGCAGTTTTGTCGGGAGGTGACGTTGGAGTTCCGTATGGGTTTCATGGGGACGGCTCAGGAGCTGCCAGACCCTGTCCAGGTCAGATCAGTCTCTTAAAGGCACATAGACAGAGCGTCCTGGAGTGTGGGGTGTCGGGAGGGGGACTCCGGGAGGGGCCAGAGGGCCTTGTGAACTGTGCAGGCAAATGTGAATGAATTTTGAGGAGGGGCTGGTGTGGTCACACTTGGGTCCTGGAGCAGGCACCTCTGTTGGCTATGCGGTGAAAAACTAGTTACGGGGAGGGCTTGGCGAGTGGGAGGCCAGTTGGCCCAAGACGTGAATTTCTAATTGTGG
>NW_028032513.1:0-559 GCF_054177405.1 Leptonychotes weddellii
AGACTGTGGTCACAAACCACAGGGGGGTTCTGATGAACATTTATTTAAATAGAAAATATGCATAGTATCTATATCTATGTATATCTATGTATGTAGATAAATGGATAATCTATATCTTCAGTTTTATCTGTAATTTATAGGTGGATTTATTATCTATATACCAATAAAGAGAATCATTTCCTAAAGTACAAAATAGAGTGCAAACGCGGCATATGCCGAAAACAGGAAATGTGTCAGTTAATTCAACTTTGATTTCAGTTACTTAGATTGTTTACTATGCATGAGTATGTTCTGGCCATAATATACACTATACTTCTTGCTGTGGAATGATCCAACATATTTGAAAGCCACTGTGCTTATGGCAGAGTAAAGTGAGCAACAACAGGGTCTGTGGGACAGCTGATGAGGCTAATTCAAGAACAACCACCCTTGCTGTCCTCCTGTTCACAGGCAGTGGTAACTCCTCAAATCCAGGCTGTGATCACTCTCTGATAGGCTCACACTTTGTTACCTTGGCTTTTCAGGACTGCAACCAGCCAGCAATCTTTGTGTTGCTGGA
>NW_028032514.1:0-10245 GCF_054177405.1 Leptonychotes weddellii
AATCCCTCATATCAGTGAGATCATATGATACATGTCTTTCTCTGATTGACTTATTTGGCTCAGCATAATACCCTCCAGTTCTATCCACATTGTTGCAAATGGCAAGATCTCATTCCTTTTGATGGCTGCATAATATTCCATTGTATATATATACCACCTCTTCTTTATCCATTCATCTGTCGATGGACATCTTGGCTCTTTCCACAGTTTGGCTATTGTGGACATTGCTGCTATAAACATCGGGGTGCATGTACCCCTTCAGATCACTACATTTGTATCTTTGGGGTAAATACCCAGTAGTGCAAATGCTGGGTCATATGGTAGCTCTATTTTCAACTTTTTGAGGAACCTCCATACTGTTTTTCAGAGTGGCTGCACCAGCTTGCATTCCCACCAACAGTGTAGGAGCCCTCCCTTCTTTTCTCCAACCTTCCAGTGTCTAATCCATCATATGCAAACTCCATTAATCCCTATACCGATATATCCTATACCTGCAGCACTTGGCTTTCACTTAGGATGACCAACTAATCCTGTATGCCCTGGACTTACCCAGTTTAGCTCTGAAAACTCTATGGTCTGGGAAACCGAACTATTCTGGAAAACTCCACTCTATCATCTTTCCTTTCACTGAGTATTTCTCATACCTTCAGTTGTTGAGGGAAACCTGAATTCCTCCTCAAGCACTATAAGGGCTAATTCTAACCTAAGCTAGCTACCTAGACAGGAATAATGTCCTCCATTCCCAAAGAAAAGAGACCCAGCTCATTACATCTTTTTCCTCTTGCCAGTAACCTTGCTCCTTTGTGGTTCATGCTATTAGTTTGTACCGACACCCTACATTCTTCATCCCAGGCATTTCCAAATATTTTATCTATTTGCATATTATAAAGTGAACCTAAGCCTTATTTTGCCTAGGAAAAACTGTTGTTTATATCAGTTAACTTCAAATAATTATTATTTTCATTCTCAAAAGTATTGAGTAATTTTATTGAAGACTTTGGCATCTGTCTCAGGTT
Organism: Leptonychotes weddellii; assembly: GCF_054177405.1. Taxonomy (NCBI): domain Eukaryota; kingdom Metazoa; phylum Chordata; class Mammalia; order Carnivora; family Phocidae; genus Leptonychotes; species Leptonychotes weddellii. Next base: position 1,017 of record NW_028032514.1, read on the forward strand.
TTCTTTCTTTCTTTTTTTTTTTGAAGAATCTTTTTTTTTTTAAAGAATTTTTTTTTTTTTTTTAGATTTTATTTATTTTTTTGACAGAGAGAGACATAGCGAGAGCAGGAACACAAGCAGGGGGAGTGGGAGAGGGAGAAGCAGGCTTCCCGCAGAGCAGGGAGCCCGATGTGGGACTCGATCCCAGGACCCTGGGATCATGACCTGAGCCGAAGGCAGACGCTTAACGACTGAGCCACCCAGGCACCCAGGTTTTATTTCTTTTTACTATTTTTGCCCAGTTCCTGCATTTATCCTGTATTTTGTTAATTTGCATACAGACTACCCATTAACCACTTTGGAATATCACTTTTCTTCTCATTTTAATGGATGTGTGCTTTCACTTTACTTTAGTCAATCTCTTCCATTGTCAAATAGAAAATTACTTATGTCTCCCTATGTGACCACAATTTCATATCCTTTTAAAGCACTTACTCATCATAACCTTAATTGTTTAATCTCAACATCTTTGATCATTTAAAAAAATCATTCATCATCCCCCTCACTTCTTTATTTACTTTTCAAGTTGGTTTATAAAATAGTTCTTAATTTTACTGTCCTGCTGCCAATACCTTAAGTATTGTAGCTCCATTGTATTTCTTCATTATACAATTAGGGCACTATGACTAGGATACTCCTGTTTCCCTCACTAGAGTTTGAGCACCAATGCATCTCTAGTATATTCCCATGCATGCATAATGTGCCTGGAACATACCAGTCACTCAATAAATATTTCCTGATTGATAGAAATGGAATATTTCTATATGTGATCTTTAGACCCTTTCTCATTAAATGTTATTCTCTTCATTGCATTTAAAGATGGATTCTATGTCTACAAAGCTATCTGAATTTATTGTATTCCCAGGTAACTAAACTCTTCAGAAAAAGGAATCTTCCTTAGTAGTTCTTCAAAATTTGCCTGATTTGCAGAGCAATCTTTTTTCCTCTGTAAAACAGAATATGACAAAAAGTTTTTCTATCAAACATGTAATAATGTGATTGTTTAGTAATTGTTATATGCTTTCTGTTGATTATTATTCCAATATTACTGCATATGTATATTCATGGATTATACAAAAGCATTTGTGATTATTTCTAAAGATGTACAGATGAAAATTGTTTCCAAAATTTTGTTTTATGAATACATTGAATATGTATGTGTATGCATTTTGTAATTTGCCACCGTCTCAACATGTAAAAAGAAGAACAATTAAATAATATAAGTCAAAAACCTCATTTTTTTCCTTTAAGTAAGACACCAAGTAGACACCAAGGTCTCGATGGGGTGGGGACTTCCAAAAGAACTTCATTTATTCCATTGCCATTCAGGTAGAATCTGAGTCATGGCAAAGGGAATCGATATGCTCACACATCATGAATATTTTGAAATAACCCCTATCAAAATACTTTATAAAGTAAAATTTTTATTTTTTTATGGAGAATAGAATTCATCTCCTAGAACCAATTAAGAAATTATTCTTAGAGAGGTCACATGATTTTCTTTACAATTTGTAAATAAATACCCATCCAGAAAGAGATACCCAGTTGAAGTACCTATCAAAATACCATGTTTTTCTTTCTAATTTTATCATCATATTTAAGAAAATGTGGTATTATACATACAATTGAATATTCAATCTTTAACAAGAAGGAAATTCTGCCATTTGCAACAACATGGATGAACCTGAAGGACATTATACTAAGTGAAATAAGTCAGATGCAGAATGACAAATACTACATGATATCATTTATCTGAGGAATCTAAGATAGTCAAAGTCATAGAGGCAGAGAATAGAATGGTGGTTTTGGGGAGCAGGTGAGTGAGTGATGGAGAACTATTAGTCAATGTGTACAAAGTTATGGTGATAAAAGATGACTAAGTCCTAGAGGTCTGCTGTACAGCATAGTACCTGCAGTTAAACAATATTGTGCTGTATACTTAAAATTTTGCTAAAAGGGAAGATCATATATTAAGTGTTCTTAAGACACACAAATGTAATAATTTAAAAAGTGGAAGGAAACTTTTGGAGGGGATGAATTTGTTTATGGCATAGATTATAGTGATGGTTTCACGGGTGTACACTTATCTCCAAACTCATTTGGTTCTATACATTAAATATGTACAGCTTTTTATATGTCAATTTTACCCCAATAAAGTGTTTTTAAAAATGTAAAATATGTTTTGTTTCAACCTGAAGTATTTTAATTATTGATAAATGATGCATCTAAGACAGGTGTTTATATTTTAAAAAGAAGAAGGGGAAGGAGAGGAAGAGGAAGGAGAAGAGAAAGAGGAAGAAAGAGAAGAAGAAAAAAGAGGAAGAAGAGGGAGATTTGACCTTCACTTGATGAAGATATGTCAGGGGTTGTTTAATTTTAGAACAAATTCAGTTTGCCACAGAAAAATATACTGCTTCATGTGACAAACTGAAGTTTAACTCTGATGATCCCACAAGTAATTTTGAAGTAATCTTGTCACAATATTGCATTAATTTGAAAGAATAATGTATGTTGGATGCTAGAGACCGTTTAGAAAGCAGAGCAATGTGTTGCTAGTTAATAAGATATGGATTCTATTTTTTATTGAAAGAGTATTCGGTCTGGATATCATTTTTAGAATCACAATTGAGAAATGCAATAAAATTCTACCATAAACCATTATATTAAGGATATAACTGTAAGGTTCTACACTTAGATTTTTCCCCAAAAAATCTTTTATAACTGGTTCAACTTTAAAGATTTTATTTATTTATTTATTTGATACAGAGCGAGAGAGAGCGTACAAGCAGGGGGAGCAGCAGACAGAGGGAGAGGGAGAAGCAGGCTCTCTGTGGAGCAGGGAGCCCCATGTGGGGCTCGATCTCAGGACCCTGGTATCATGATCTGAGCCAAAGGCAGACACTTAACTGACTGAGCCACCCAGGTGCCCCAAGGGGGTGAATACTTTAGAGACAAATTGAGGGATGTAAAATATATAGAAATGTCCCTTATTGTGAATATTTTGATAATATTGCTTACACATTTCTTAATTTTTTAAAGACTTCATTAATTTTAACTTATATATCTATTTCTACTAAATCTATAATACTGAATTAAATTGGGAGAAATAATTATTCAGTATTTTATAACTAGGAGTTAATATCTATTATCTATAGATAACAAGGTAATCTAATTGATTTTATTTATAATTATGTTAATAAATATTTTATTGAATTTGTATATCTATGCACTCACACATATATATTTATATGAAGATCATGAGTTTAATGATTTATGGATTAGCACAAAGTGAACATCACTATTTTACCAACAATAACCTCAAGATAAATCCTTTCCAACAATCCTGAAGCCCTATGCATGTCCCCTTCCCAGTTACTACCAGCCTCTTTCTCCTAAATAAAACTACTGTTTTACCTCCTATGACATAGATTTGCTTTTTGTGTGTTTTTTAATTTGATATAAATGTAACATACAGTATATGTTCTTTTGTGACTGGCTACTTTTATATAGTGTTATGTTTGTTAAACTCATGTTCTTCAGGAGTCTGATCATTTTGATTACTATATATTACTGTAATATTAAAATATACCAAAGTTTATTAACCAATGTTACTATTGCTGGAGATAAAGTTTTCTCCACTTTGGAGCTATTATGATTATAGTTGCCATAAATATCTTAGTGCATGTTTTTAATGTTTATATAAGGACATATCTGTTGGCAATATGCATAATAGTGAAATTATTACGTGCAGAATATACACAATATACAGTATTAAGTGCTTACTGTTAAAAAAGTTTCCCACAGTAATTGTATCAACTGCCTCAGAAGAACATGAGCATCTAGGTGCTCCACATCCTTGCCAATACTTGGTACTGTCAGTCTTTCCACCTTTGAGCATTATAAGAAGTATGTAGTGGTAAGACACTATGCTTTCAATTGGTACTTCTCTGATGAATAATGAGGCTTGAGTATCTTTCTCAATGCTTATTGAGCATTTCAATATTTTTGCTGTGATATGCCAGTTCAAGTCCTTGGATGATTTTCTATTAGTATGAATTTTTTAATGCTTTTGGAGGGTCCTTTATATTTTTAGGACACAACCATTGTATGTTTTGCATATATCTCTCCTATTCAATGGCTTACTTTTCAATATCTTGATGGTGTTTTGGGATAAAGAAAGCTTTTAATATTTAATGTAGTCAACTTTATCAGTATTTTTCTATTATTTCTATTATTTAAATTATGATAGATATTCTTACTTGTTATAAAGAAAATCAGTACAGTCAATTTCACTTTAAGTATTACATTTCTTTCTTTTTTAAAATAGAAAGTACATATTTCTGAATTTTTAAAGACATAATATTATTACTGAAAGAGATACAGAAGAAACAAATTTTTGACTATTTAGGATCTACAGATTAGATACTTTGAAGATATTTACACAAATTTTAAATTTGTGTTTTGTTTTTAATTTTTACATATGTGATTTTTAAATGACCATATCTTTTATAACAAAAAGTCTCTAAAAATACACCAAAAATTGAAGTGAGCTTCAATAATTCAAATTACTATGAGATAACTATGTTTTGATGTCAAATTTGTGAGCAATTTGTTGAAATTCTAAGTAATAAATTTGAAGAATTCTAAGAATTTTGAAGAATTCTAAGTAATAAATTCATAGTCTTGATTTGGTTTTGTTATTTTAAGTATTTACTGTGTCTCTAAAGCTTAATGGGAGTCCTAAAGTGCCCTTATGTTACACTAATCAAGTCTTAAAAAATCTAAATTTGGAATAACATATAAAAAGTATAGAGCACAGGGGTGCCTGGGTGGCTCAGTCGTTAAGTGTCTGCCTTCGGCTCAGGTCATGATCCCAGGGTCCTGGGATCAAGCCCCACATCGGGCTCCCTGCTCCGCGGGAAGCCTGCTTCTCCCTTTCCCACTCCCCCTGCTTGTGTTCTCTCTCTCGCTGTGTCTCTCTCTGTCAAATAAATACATAAAATCTTAAAAAAAAAAAAAAAGTAGAGAGTGTAGAATAATTAATAATTAAGCTAGTATATATCTTTCCAGAGAAACCTATTTAAGCAGTCCTTTCCTCTTTTCATACCTGGAAATGACTATAACATTATTACCTTTATTGTCTTGATCCGTTCCAATGAATATCTGAAGACCTAACTATAGTTTGGTTATTATGACTTGCTTTTTGACATTTTAATTTGCATTCAATAATAAGGAATTTGAAGTTCTATTTATTTGTTTTCTATTTCTGTGTATTGGGGATTTGTTGCCTATCCAGAAAGAGGGGAATATATTTATACTGGAAAATAAATTGTTATTTTGACATAACTAGTATTTTGAGGATTTGAGTATACTCTTCAGAAGAGTATCTTAGTCCACTTTTGTTCCTCAAAGTAGGAATAGTAGTTTGAGGCAGTAAGCGCTCCCTGAATTCTTATGGAATTAAATAAATTGACTGTATCTAAATCCTTTTCTTCAGGTGAGTCTGTATTATATTCTTATACTGTAAAAGATATTACAATATGAAAATCTCTGGAGAAATTCATCCAGTTCTTATTTCTCCAGAAGAAAGTGATGCTTCTTCCAGAAAAATTAAGATGGGTAGTTGCTCCTAGGAAATAATTTAATCCAGGTATGCCATGGGTTACAGTATGAAAATAAAAATGCTTTTTTATCTTATTAAATGGAAATTCAATTTATTAGCTGAGTTTCACATCAGAGATATACAATACTAGAAAATATTATTGCATCTAATCAAACAATTACTTATCAAGTATTTATTGTGTGTTAGAATATTAGAAAAGCAGTATATTTGATGTTACTATTACATACACATATATTTATAACCACTTACATTGATAGCATTTGTGTTATAACCATTAAAATATATAATGCATTGTCTCTGCCCTAAAGAAGTAGTGTTTTATTAATTCATATTTAGAATATTTAGGTTTTTTGCATATTAAAAAGGTCCCTTATTAAGCAAGTAAAACATACAACTACAACTACTATATATATATATACACACATACACATATGTCCACATATATACACAGATACACACATACATGTAAATATAAATATAAATACACACACACACACACACACTAATTCCCGATCCACAAAATAGATATAAGAACTGGACCAAGCAGTGCATATTGAGAAGAGGACATGGTTAAAGAACTTAGGAAAAAAAAAAATGTGTGAAGTATGTTTCAAAAAGAGGAAGAATGGTAGCTGGAGAGACAGATGTTTTACTCAAGATACAACATGAAGTGATGGTGTTAGATTCAAGTTGATATTTCAGAAACTTTTGTAATTTTTGAAAAACATTCCTTCTCTCTGTTTTTATTGTTGTTAATGATTTCTCCCAGAAGAGTAAAATTATCTTAACCTAATTTGGTATCTTTTCACAGTTGTCTGTTTTAATTACATGCAAAATGCATTCTTTGCAACATACAATGGAATTTATGTTTATTTCTGTGTTTTCCAAAGTTATGAAGTTAAACAATTAGCAAAGCTAAAGAACTCAATTATTATTTTAATTTTAATTATTATTTAGCTATTATTTTAATATAAGAATCCAAAAGAGTCAGTCCAATGTGTATTTCTTCTACATAAATGTGAAAGAGCAATGCTTTGCAAATGCCAGGTAGCTGTAGAGCATTTCTGTCTAAACAACACTCTTTGGAGGCACAGAGGTTTTAATGATAGCAAGGAGGAAGTTAAATAAGTGATAAAACAAGGAAACACCGATAACATCCCTTCTTTTCTTTTTCTTTCTGTCTTTCATTTTTTCATAGCCCCCTTTTTTTAAAGATTTTTTAAAAATCTATTCATTTGAGAGAGAGAGAGATGACAGAGAGGGCGAAGCAGACCCCCCACTGAGCAGGGAGCCCCAGGCTCAATGCTGGGCTTGTTATGGGGCTCAGATCCCAGATCCCAGCATGATCCCCTGGGATCATGACCTGAGTCCAAGGCAGATGCTTAACCAACTGAGCCACCCCGGTGCCCCTTTAATAGCCCTTTCTTTAGAGTTTTGCTCTCTTGCATAATTTCTCTAAAATAATCCAGTGCTCTTTATGAATTTTTCCATTTTATTTATTTATTGTTTTTTTGTTTGTTATGGTAAAAACACAACATGAAATTTTTAATGAATTTTTAAGTCACAATGCAGTATAGTTAACAGGTATATTGTATAGCAGGTCTTTAAAATTTACTCATTTTGCATAACTGAAACTTTATATCCATTGAACAGCAACCCCTCTCAAGAGCAACATTGTCAAGGAAATTGTGGTACCTGGTGCTATTAGGGAATTAATAGTGCAAAATTTATTCAGATTAAAAGTGAATAATTTACCTTTAAATTTCTGTTCAGTCAAGTTTTACTTCTGTCAAATATACTATCTATAATATACAATGAATATGTTTCTAAATCACTATCATGTCATACTGGCTCTGAAAAACAGTTTGAATTAACCTGTTCTTCCCATTTGAATTTGTTAAAGATTTGCAGACACTAAAAATTTGAGGTTGCTTTAATGATACGGTATTGCAGACAAAATGGGTTGTTACACATGCAATCATGACAAAAGAGTTAAAGATTTTTTCAATGAAAATATCTCTTAGAGAAAACTGAATTAAATAACTAACATTAGATAAAAATATGACTCCATTATTCTTAAATAATAATAATAAACTTAACAGTCTTACACAATTCACAGCGCTCACCATAGCACATACCCTCCCCAATGTCTATCACCCAGCCACCCCATCCCTCCCACCCCCCCACCACTCCAGCAACCCTCAGTTGAATCACAGACCTGTACCTCTGAAACAAATCATACATTATATGTTAAAAAAAAAAAAAAAAGAAAAAGATAGCAAGAAGGGAAGAATGAAGGGGGGGAAATCAGAGGGGGAGGTGAACCATGAGAGACTATGGACTCTGAGAAACAAACTGAGGGTTCTAGAGGGGAGGGGGGTGGGGGGATGGGTTGGCCTGGTGATGGGTATTAAAGAGGGCACGTACTGCATGGAGCACTGGGTGTTAGATGCAAACAATGAATCATGGAACACTACATCAAAAACTAATAATGTAATGTATGGTTATTAACATAACATAATAATAAAAAAACTAATTATGTAATGTATGGTGATTAACATAATATATAAAAAATAACAAAAAATAATAAACTTAAATAATAATAACTAAATAATAATAATAAACTTCTCAAAATTATATAAAAATCAGATACTTCTAAGCAAATCTGATATGTGTTGAGGCCTTATAATCTGAAATATATAATCTATAATTTTTTAAATGTACCTATAACATAATATCAAAATAATTTCATTTTAAAGAGGTTGTCATAGCTAGGGCTGCTATAACAAAATACCCAGAACTGGGTGACTTAAACAATAAACATTTATTGCTCAAACTTCTGGAGGCTGGAAAGTGAGAGACCAAGATGCCTGCAGATTTGGTTTCAGGTGACAGCCCACTTCCTCATTTGCAGAAAGGTCCTCTCTTGCTGTCTCCTCACATGGCAGAAAGACAGTGAGCTCTGGTCTCTTACTCGTCTTCTGAGGTCACTAATTCGATGGTCAAGAGGGCTCCACCTTTATGACCTCTTCTACACTTACATATGTCCCAAAGCCCTCATCTCCTAATACCATTACATTGGGAGTTAGAGTTTCGATATATAAAATTTGAGGGGCATGAACATTCAGTTCCTAACAGTTTTTTTTTTTTTCCCTATGAACATCATTTTCTTGAGGATTACAATTTATAATCTAAGTAGATGAGTAAGAAATACCACAGTCTGGCGGGTGGAAGAAATGTTACTCAAAGAGTACAAATACTCAGGAATGCAGGATGAATAAGTTCTGGAAGTCTACTATAGAGCAAGGTGACTATAATTAATAATATTCTATTGTATACTTCAAATTTGATAAGACAGTTGATCTTATATGTCTATGTAAGGTAACAGATATGTTAATCGGTTTGATTTTGGTAATCATTTTATAATGTATTACTTATATCAAAATAACACATTGTACATCTTAAATATATGCAATTTTTATTTTATATGATTAAGCTGGAAAAATTATAAATCCACTTTAAAATAAATAAATGATAAATAAATAAATAAATAAATAAATAAATAAA
>NW_028032515.1:0-559 GCF_054177405.1 Leptonychotes weddellii
TCTGCCTCTCTCTCTCTATCTCTCATGAATAAATAAATAAAATCTTTAAAAAAAAAATAGTTAATTCATTAAAAATGCTAAAATAAAAAAAATGGATTTTAACTAATGATGTAATGTATGGTGATTAACATAACATAATAAAAAAAAAGAAAGAAAGAAATGGATTTTATTTTCAGGCAAGCTGTGATCTGATCAGCACCGCACCCATGCTTTTCTATGGGATCCCCTGACAGGTGTGAATGTCCACTGTGTGGGGCCAACTGAACCAAACGCGGGCTCCTTGGCGGCTTCTCCATTGTTGCTCTAGCCCCTGTTGCAAGAAGCCACGTGCAATATCCTAGAAGAGTACCTAGCGCTTGGGAGCCATTCAGTTAAGTATCTCTCAACTCCAACAGAATGAGTAAATGTATAAATGAATGAACGACGCGCTGGCATTTTGTGCGCTGTTGCTCGAAGCTCCAGCCCAGGTGAACCTCGGAGGCAGAGTCCCACGAGACGAGGCAGTGGTTATAAACTGTTGGAATACCGGCCTTCCAAGCCAGAATCAGGGCCTACCCAC
>NW_028032516.1:0-559 GCF_054177405.1 Leptonychotes weddellii
CCACCCCCTCCCCGCACACATACCCTCTCTCTAAAATAAATAAATAAAACTTAAAAAACGGGGCGTCTGGGTGGCTCAGATGGTTAAGCATCTGCCTTCGGCTCAGGTCATGATCCCACGGTCCTGGGATCGAGCCCCACGTCTGGCTCCTGGCTCAGCCAGGAGCCTGCTTCTCCCTCTCCCTCCGCCTCTCCCCCTGCTCATGCTCACTCTCTGTATCTCTGTGTCTCGAATGAATAAATAAAATCTTAAAAAGCAAAAAGAATACTGATATACATATAATAGGAGTCCTAGAAGGAAAGGACAAAGAAGAAAGAGCAGAAAGAATATTTGAAGAAATAAGATCTGAAAACCACCCAAATTTATCGAAAACATTAACCTTACACATCCAAGAAACTCAATGAACTTCACCTATGATAAATGCATGGAGATCCCTGGCAAGCATATAATCAACTTCTCTAAGACAAAAAGAATGTGGAAAGTAGCAAGACAGAAACAACTTCTGATGGATTCTCAAGAAGTTTAAGAGCTTATTTCTCATCAGAAACTGAAGGAAGCA
>NW_028032517.1:0-559 GCF_054177405.1 Leptonychotes weddellii
CGGGCTGCCTTGTGGTGAATAAGACGGTGAGTTATGGGCCAGATCGGAAGCAGCCTGACCAGGTGGGGAGGTTTCGCTTGGCCTGTGGTGGTCCCATGGAGGTGACAGAGAGTGGAATTCCAGATCTGTTTCAAAGGTGGACCCCTGAGTATTTGCTGATGGATTGGGAGTAGGGTGTGAGAAAGACCAGGTCTCAGACGTCCCCAGTGGCTGTGGTCACATGAGGAGACAGTAAAGCAGCAGTCGGGTGGTTGGCTCTCAGGGATGTGGTTCTAGATGTGTTGAGTGTGGGATACTTGCAGGCAGGAGGATGAGTAGATAGGTGGACATAGCGGTCTGGGGTCCAGGCTAAGACGCTCCTCCTGGTGCCTCGTCGGAGCTTGGCAGGGAGGACCTGGAGCATGCTTTGGAATGAATGCACGTTCAGTGATCGAGTGTCTGAACGTTCCCATTACTGGCCTATCCCATCTCTGTTCCCCACCCCGCCTCCTGCAGCCTTCAGCAGCTTAGCCCAGCAGACGGCCCAGGGCAGCACAGAGCATAGTAGAGACCAGTCTGC
>NW_028032518.1:0-559 GCF_054177405.1 Leptonychotes weddellii
AAAGCCATGGATTCTATGTGCATTATTCCTCTAGCGCTGGAGTTCTGCCGTTCTCATTGATTGGTAAACCTGGTCTTGGCTGGCTGTTCTCGCTGATCTTCGGGGGGCAGGGCCTATTGCCGTGGTTCCCAAAATGTCTTTGCCAGAGGCGGAATTGCCCCGCCCTTGCCCAGTCCAGGCTAAGTAATCTGCTTGGGTTTCCTCTCACGAGCTTTTGTTCGAAGCTTTTCGTACAGCTTTGGAGGCCGAGAGTGAAAATGGTGGCCTCCCAGTCTCAGCCCTGGAGGAGGCAAGAACTCGGGGTCCCGCTCCTCAGTGAGCCCCCAGAGAAAAGCAGTCAATCACTCCCATCTCCCGGGTCTCCATGCTCACCTGGCCTGTGACCAAGTGTCTCTATCTCTGGCACCCGACTCAGTGTGGAGTCTCCAAACCCAGCAGATCCCTGCAGTGTACTCCCGCGCTGCTCCTCCCGGGGGAGGAAGGGGAGTCTCCCCAGATCTGCCGCTTGTTGGGTCCCTGCTGGAGGAGCAGTGGCCCAACTGTGCTGCGGATCACGGTT
>NW_028032519.1:0-559 GCF_054177405.1 Leptonychotes weddellii
TTCTTTCTTTCTTTCTTTCTTTCTTCTTCTTCTTTTAATAGTAATGTTAGTTTTTGGCAAGAGTTTATTCTCTTCCATGTAGCAAAATAGACTTTCTTTGGATATATATATAAAATTTTATATATATATAAAGTCTTTGGAGATATATATATATATAACTATATATATATATATATATATAGTTTGAATTTTTTTTAAAGATTGTATTTATTTGTCAGAGAGAGAGAGAGCACAAGCAGGGGGAGTGGGAGAGGGAGAAGCAGGCTCTCTGCTGAGCAAGGAGCCCAACGCAGGACTCAATCCCTGGACCCTGGGATCATGACCTGAGCCGAAGGCAGACTGACATTTTACGTTCAAAAATTTCTTTTTAGAAGTGGACTAGATCATCGTATTTCAACACATACACAGGGACTGTGTCTTATAGAGCCTAGAGTATACAACCACCTAATGCAGAGAAGGCAAAGATGCACCATGTATGCTGCTATTCTCCTTCATCTCTCCTTCATAACTTTATCTATCTATCTATCTATCTATCTATCTATCTATCTATCTATCTATC
>NW_028032520.1:0-559 GCF_054177405.1 Leptonychotes weddellii
TCTGAACTCAAGGACCCGGGATGAACAACACTAACACAGCGCCTGCACACAGGAGGAGCTCAGTATGTGCTTCTGGAAAAATCCTTATTCTTTTTTAAGTCTACTGGCCTGAGTACGAAGTTACCCCTCTTCATAAAGACTATACGTTAGATCAGAGGAACCTCTGAGGAGATGGGACTCACACATCTAGACCCTCTTCCTTGGCAGGTTAAAGCTCCAGATTCACACACCTCCCACCAGATCGCTGAACGATGCCTTACGTCGAACGTCCGAGGAGTCTGCTGAGAAACTGTGTGGATCCTATCGAGTGAGTGGGACTCGGGCAGAGCCAGGTTCGCCTGCCTCTGGCCCCATCCTTGGGTGCGCTGCTCACTGCTGGGTGAACACCCGCCTGCTGACAGGACACGTGCCCCACGAACCCTGTGGGATGAGCCTCAGGGTCCAGGCAGACATGAAAGCGAGCCACGGGGCCGAGGCATCTGAGTCAACCGCCCTTCTACCTTCTTCACGTTTCCTACAGGTGTCATCTGTCTAGCTCCTCGACCTGGTCTTTGAGGAG
>NW_028032521.1:0-559 GCF_054177405.1 Leptonychotes weddellii
TTTGGCTAAGAAAAGTCTTATGCAATATTGGGAGCATGTTGGGTATGTCTACATCGTCCGTCAGGAGTAAGGTGGCAATACTCTACCTTGGAAAATTCTCTTATACTAAATCTAACTTTTAAAAATCTTATCTAGTGCCATAGATCTTCACCTGCAAAACAAGGAGGTTTTTCTTTGCCACCCACTTTGTATGGTAAAACAGGGGTAGGACTTCTGTAGAGACAGCTGAAGCTACTGGTAGAAAGATGCAGAAAAGACTTTGTCTCCTCTAAATGAATTTGATGAAGATGAATTTAGTATCCATTTTCCAATTCCCAATTCCATGCATTTTCTAAGCCTTAGTGGTTGAATACAGAAAAGCATAAGTATCAAATTGCAGCCCAAAGATATACAAAATACAAATTTATTGATATGGAAATGTACTTTGTCCTTAATGTGTCTCTTGTAAGTTTTTGTTTTTGTTTTTTTTTAAAGATTTTATTTATTTATTTGAGACAGAGAGAATGAGAGAGAGAGAGCACATGAGAGGGGTGAGGGTCAGAGGGAGAAGCAGGCTCCC
>NW_028032522.1:0-559 GCF_054177405.1 Leptonychotes weddellii
CACGACCTGAGCCGAAGGCAGACGCTTAACGACTGAGCCACCCAGGCGCCCCTAGTTTTCTTTCTTTTTAAAAAAATATTTTTATTTATTTATTTGACAGAAAGAGAGAAAGAGAGGGAACATGAGCAAGGGGAATGGGGGAGGGAGAAGAAGACTCCCCACTGGGCAGGGAGCCCAATGTGGGGCTTGATCCCAGGATCCTAGGATCACAACCTGAGCCGAAGGCAGAAGCTTAAGGACTGAGCCACCCAGACGGCCCTCACTACAGTTTTCTTAACATTAATCTCAGTGAATTTTCATGCAGGATGGTTAATAAATATTTTTGATTTGGCAAACCAAGACTATTTTCTTACAATGAGTTTTCTACAATTTTGCACAATATATTTGATAGTTACACAGTACATCTAAAATGGTCTGTCTTTAATACCTACGATAGCTTAAAACAAGATTTAGTTGACTTTACATAAATGAAGTTCAATGAATCTCAGTGTAGGACGGTGCCAAATGTCAAAAGAAAGCAAGCTTGGCCAAAAAAATACATGAAAGGATAGCTGGCTTA
>NW_028032523.1:0-559 GCF_054177405.1 Leptonychotes weddellii
ATAAGTTGTCTGTTTTCTGAAGGAGTAGTACCAATGCATATAATGAATCTACAGGAAGAGAGGAGGGAAAGAGAAGAAGGAAAATGGCAGGAGCTTGTCATCTGTATTTTCTGGTAATGAAATTCTGTATGGTTAAGAACAAATCCTTTTTTGTATTTTGGATTTTGAGGGGGGGAGTTTTGTGGATTTTTTTTGACTGCCCACTATGATTAGGCCTCCAAATGATAACAGTTCCCCCCACAGCTGGACCACTCCCATGAGGAATTCAAGTCTGTTGGAGTTAACTGAATTTATTAATTTTGGCCTCTTGAGATTCAAATTACTCAGGCCCTAGATGCAAAATCATATATTCTCCAACCTTTTTATAATTCTACCTACTCTAACTAAGCTTTATGCAAGCATCATGTTTTAGGATTGGTCCAAAATCAGGGAAGACTACCTTCTCTGTATTTGTTAGTATTTAATTTCTTTTTTTCTTTTTTTATTTTATTATGTTACGTTAATCACCATACATTACATCATTAGTTTTTGATGTAGTGTTCCATGATTCATTGTTTGT
>NW_028032524.1:0-559 GCF_054177405.1 Leptonychotes weddellii
GGAAAACCAAGCTAGCATTTATTGACCTGCTACTATATGCCAGGCACAGGGCTGGGCACTCCACAAGCATCATCCTGTTCCATCTCAGCACAGCTCAGGGGCAGGATTATTAGCCCCATTTTACGAGTGAGGACACTGAGGCTGAGAGAGGTGAAGGAACTTGCCTGGGTTATGGAGCCAGCTAGTGACAGTGGGAACGCCGGCCTCCCGTCGGCCTCCCGTCTCTTTCCCGCACTCTATCCCCTTTCCAAACTGGGCATTGGGAACGGAGAACACTTCCCAGAGGAAGTGACGGAGGAGGAGGAGACTGGGAGGGAGGCTGGCTCTGTGTTTAGTGTCAGGATGTGAAGGAGTGAGGCGGGGTCACAGCTAACCTGCCAAACCCCCACGATGGCGTTGGCAATGAGGATCAAGAGGATGACAAAGGGTTCCACAAAGGCAGTGATGGTCTCTTCGCCTTCCTCAAACCAGGCCAGCACCTGGGGAGCAGGGGAGGGAGACTAACGGTAATAAAGCCCCTCCAACACATAAAGAAGGGTAACGAGAGCACAAACGTGCG
>NW_028032525.1:0-10244 GCF_054177405.1 Leptonychotes weddellii
CAGAAAGTGGTCGCTTTTCTGTTCAGAGAGTTGTTGCTATTCCTTTCTCCGATCTCCTGTTGAGTTTGTAGGTGTTCAGAATGGTTTGATCCCTATCCAGCTGAATTCCTGAGAGGAGACGAAATCCAGGTCTCCTACTCCTCCGCCATCTTGCTCCGCCCCCCCTGTTTTTTTTTTTTTTTAACTGTTGATTTTTCAGAGTTCTTTACATATTCTAGATACTAGAATCTTGGAGATGTGGCTTGCAAATACTTCCTTTCATTCTGTAGCTTGTCTTTCACCCTTTATTATCTTTTATTTTTTAATTTTTTAAAAACATTTCTTTATTTATTTTAGAGAGGAGGGGAGGGGCAGAGGGAGAGAATTCTGAAGCAGATGCCCTGCTGAGCACAGAGCCTACTACAGGGCTCCATCCCCTGACCCATGAGGTCATGACCTGAGACAAAAGCAAGAGCTGGACACTTGACTGACTGAGCCACACAGGTGCCCCTCTTTTCACTCTTTTAACAAGGTCTTTGGCAGAACAAAGGTATTCAACTTTTATGAAATCCAATTTATCAAGTTTTCTTTTATACGTAATGTTTCTGGTGTCAAATCTAAGAACTCTTTGCCTAGCCCTAGATACCCCAAAATTTCTTACTTAATTTACTAAATGTTTTTTGGTTTCAATTTTATATTTAAGTCCATGATCCATTTTGTGTTAATGTTTGCATAAAGTATGAGACTTAGGTTGAGGTTCTTTTTTTTTTTTTTAATTGCCTCTGAATGTCTAATTGCTCCATCACCATTTGTTTAAAAACAAAGTAGATCTTTCTTCAATTAAATTGCTTTTCTACCTTTGTCAAAAATCCATTGGGCTTATTGGTATGGGTCTCTTTGTAGGTTCTCTATTCTGTTTCATTGATCTCTATGTTTCCCCTCCACCAATACCAAACAGTATTGATTATTATAGTTATAAGTCTGGATTATGTAATATAAATATGTAATAAAGTCCTCTCACATTATTCTTCTTTTTCAAAAGTGTTTTATTCTATTTCCTTTGTTTTCCATATAAATTTTAGAATTATCTTGTCTATATCTACAAAATAATCTTTTTGTGATTTTGATAGAAATTGTGTTAAACTTTTATATCAATTTGAGGAGAACTGACATCTTTATAAGGTTCTGTCTTCAAGTCTATGAATATAGTATGTTTCTCTATGTATTTATATCTTCTTTGATTTCTTCTATCAGTATTTTACTGTTTCAGAATACAAGTCCTGTACAAATTTTATTAGATTTATACCTAAGCATTTAATTTTTGAGTGCTTGTAAATGGTAGTATATTTTTAATTTCAGCATCTACATGGTCTTTGTTTACATACAGAAATACAATTGACTTTTGCATATTTATGGTATATCTTGTAAACCTGTTGGATTCAATTTTTGGTGACAGGAGCTTTTTTTGTAGATTTCTTGAGATACTCTATGGAGAAAATCATATATTTGCAAATAGGGGAAGTTTTTTTTAAATTTCTTCTTTTTTTAAAAATTATTTGTTTATTTATTTGACACAGAGAGAGAGACAGCTAGAGAGGGAACACAAGCAGGGGAGTGGGAGAGGTAGAAGCAGGCTCCCGGCCAAGCAGGGAGCTCTATGCGGGGCTCGATCCCAGGACCCTGGGATCATGACTTGAGCCGAAAGCAGATGCTTAACGACTGAGCCACCCAGGAGCCCCATAATTTCTTCCTTTTTGATATGTACATCTTTTATTTCATTTTGTCTTATCATCCTGTCTAGAACTTATAGCATTATGTTGAATAAATCCTTGCCTTATTCCTAATCTTCTGGGTAAAATATGCAGTCTTTACCATTATGTACAATGCAAGCTGTACTTTGTTTTGTAAATGCTCTTTATCAAGTTGAGGGAGTTCTCGTTCTCTTTTAGTCCTACTTTTGAGTCAATTTTTTGTTACGAGTGCTGAAGTTTGTCTAAAAACCATACTGTTATTGATTGATATAATTATGTGATTTTTTTTAGCCTATTATAATGGTGAATTACATTGATTAATTTCTGCATATTTAACTAGCCTGCATGACTGAAATAAACCCAGTTGGTCATGGTTTGTAATTATTTTCATATATTGCTAAAATTTTGCTCAGAATCTTTACATCTATATTTATGAAATATTTGTCTGTACTGTTCTTTTTTATTTTATTTCTTTTTCTGGTTTTGGCAGCAAGGTAACACAAGCTTCATAAAATTAATGGGCAGGGTTTCCACCTCTTCTGTCTTCTGGAAGAGATTATATAAATCAACATTAATTCGTTTTAAAAATATTTGGTAGAATTCTCCAGTGAAGCCATACAGACCTGGAGATTTCTTTTTTAGAAATTTTTAAATTATGAATTAAATTTTCTTAATAGTTTTCAGACTATTTAAATTATGTTTCACATTGACTGAGGTATGACAGTTTATGGTTTTTAAGGAATTGATCCATTCTGCGTAAGTTTTCAAATTATATGTGCAGAGTGCTTTGTAGTATTCTTATAACCTTTTGATGTCTGCAGGGTTTGTACTAATTTCCTGGTTCATTCCTGAAAATGGTAATTTATGTCTTCTCTCTTTTTTCTTTGTCAGCCTTACTATAGATTTGTCGATTGTATTAATCTTTAAACAAACAAATAACGCAGCTCTTTGTTTCATTGATTTTATCTTTTTTTCTGTTTCAAATTTCATTGATTTATGCACTTATCCTCATTTCCTTCCTTCTACTTGCTTCAGGTTCATTTTACTCTTCTTTTTCTAGGTTCTTGAGTTGAGAGTACAAATTACTGATCTGAAACATTTCCTCTTTTGTAATGTATATATTTAGGTTATAAATTTCCTCCTCAGCACTACATTAGCAATATCCCACCAATTTTAACATGTTGTATTTTCATTTGGTTATTTTTTAAATTTTCCTTGAGACTTCCATGTTGACACATTGATTATGCAGAATATGTTTCATTTTGAAACTATTTATAGATTTTCTTGTTAGCTTTCTATTACTGATTTCTCATTTGATTCTATTATGGTTGGAGAACATACTTTATATTTCTATGCTTCTAAGTTTATTCTGCTGTATTATGCTGCCCACAATTTGGTCTGTCTTGATAAATGTTTCCTATGAGCCTGACAAGAGTCTGTATTCTGCTGTTGTTGGTTGGAATAGCCTATAAATGCCAATTATATCAAGTTGACTGATGGTGCTGTTCACACTATCCACATTTTTACTGATTTTTTCCTCATTGATCTATCAATTATTGTTAAAAGAGTGTCAAAGCCTTCAGTTATAATAGGGGAGTTGTCTAATTTTTCATTCAGTTCTATCCATTTTGTCTCATGTATCTTGATGCCCTCTTGTTAGGTACTTACACACTTAAGTTTGATTAAACTCTTTATTCAATATGCTTCTTTACCCCTATACTGCTCCTTGTGGTGAAGTCTGTTTTGTGTGAAATTAATATACTATTCCAGCTTTCTTTTGCTTAAACACTGCATGATATATCTTTTTCTATCTTCTCATTTTCAACCTGCCTATATTATTACATTTGAATTGAATTTCTTGTAGAAAACATGTAGTTGGGTCATGCTTTTTGTCCACTATGCCAACCTCTTTTAATTGGTGTATTAGACAATTTACATTTAATGTAATTGTTAATAGGCTAAGGCTTAGGTCTGCTATTTTATTTTATTTTTTGTTTTCTGATAAATAATATATAACACACATATATATAATCTGATAAATATATATATAGGCATATATATATATATATTTATGTCCTATGTATGGCATACTGTTCTCTGTGTTCTTTCTTTTCTTTCCTTCCTCCCTCCCTCCTTCTTTCTGTTTCTTTCTTTCTTCCTTTTTCATTTTCTTTCTTTTCTTTCTTTCTTTCTTTCTTTCTTTCTTTCTTTCTTTCTTCTTTCTTTCTTTCTTTCCCTTTCTGTGGGTTGTATTAACATTATCTTAGAATTCTATTTTGATTTATCTAAGTATTTTTCAGGGTATCACTTTGTATACCTTTTCATAGTTGAAGTTGAAATTACATTACATACACAAAACTTATCACAGCCTCCCGGTGTGTCATCATTTTACCAGTTTGAGTGAAGATAAAAATCTTGCATTCTTTCATGTCCCTTTAATCTCCAGTTTATAATCTTTCCTAAGCAATTATTCTACATATATTTATAACCACATCAAACTTTGTTGTACTTTTTCTTCAATAATCAAATGATTTAGAAAATTGAAGAGAAGGAAAAACTACTGATTTGCCTATATGCTTGCTTACTGTGTTTTTCTTCTTTTCTGATATTTCAGGTTTCCTTCTCTTATTGTTTCCTTTCAATTTAGAAAACTACCTTTGGCCATTCTGTTAAAGTAAGTAAGCTGGTGACAAATTCTCTTAGTTTTCCTTCATCTGAGAAAGCTTTTATTTTACCTTTATTTCTCAAGGAAATGTCTGCTGGACACAGGATTCTGGCTGGACAATTACTTTCTTTCAGCATTGAAAAATTTTATGTCCTTTCTTTCTGATTTCCATGGTTTCTGATGAGAAATCTGTGGTCATTTGAACTGTTTTCTTCCTTCTGGTAAAGGAGTCATTTTTCTCTGAAAGCTTTCAATTCTTTTTTTTTTGTTATTGTTGTCTGTAATTTTTAGAAGTTTAATTATGATGTACCTTGGCGTGGATTTCATTGTATTAATGTATCCTGTTTGGTGTTCTCTCAGCTCCTTGAGTCTGTAGGTCTATGTCTTGTGTTATGTTTGGGAAGTTTTCAGCCATTATTTCTTTGAGCACTCTTTTGCCCTAACATTTCCTCTCCTTCAGGACTCTGATGACACCATGTAAGTCTTTTGTTATAGTCTCACAAGTCTCAGAGGCTGTTGTTCATTTTTGTCAGACTATTTCCTCTCTGTTGTTCAGATTAGGTAATCTATGTTGTTCTATCTTCCATTTCATTGATTCTTACCTCTGTCCCATCCATTTTGTTTTTGAGCCCATCCACTAAGTTTTTTCATATGGTTATTGTATTTTTCAGTTCTAAAATTTCTGCTTGGTGAGCTTTTATATCTTATATTCATTTGCTGAGAATTTCTATTTCTTTACTGAAGCTTTATAGTTTTTTATTTGTTTAAAGCACGATTATGATGGCTCATTGAAGAATTTTTTCAAACCTTTGTAAGATTTGATTTTATCAAATCTACTTATTCAAATTTTTGTTTAAATTTTCCAAATCTTTGTTAGATAATCTAACATTTCTGATATCTTAATGTTGGCAGGGTTACTCTTACAGCAACTTTCAAATATGCAGTAGAATATTGTTAACTATAATTATAGTCACCATGCCATACATTACATCTCCATGTTTATTTATTTAATAACAGGAAGTTTGTACCTTTTGATTGCCTCCATCCATTTGCCCCCGATCCCACCCCCAATGCCTGCCTCTGGCAATCTCACTAAACTGTTCTCTTTATCTATGAGATTCTCTTTCTTTCTTTTTTCTTTTTTTGATTCCACATATAAGTGAAATCATATGGTATTTGCCCTTATCTCTCTGACTTACTTCACTTAGCACAGGCTCTCAAAGTCCATCCATGTTGTCACAAATGATAAGACTTCATTCTTTTTTTTATGACTGAATAATATCTATATCTGTACCTATATCTATACTGTAATTTCTTTATCTGTCAATCTGTCAGTAGACACTTAGGTTATTTCCTTATCTTGGTTATCGTGAATAATGCTGCAATGAATATGAGAGTGCATATATTTTTCTGAATTAGTGTTTTCGTTTTCCTCAGATAAATACCGGAAGTGGAATTGCTGGATCATATGGTACTTCTATTTTAATTTTTTGAGGAAACTTCATAGTGGCTGCACCAATTTACATTCCCACTAACAGTGCACAGTGTTGTCTTTCTCCATATCTTTGCCAACAGTTGTTACTTCTTGTCTTTTTGGTAACAGCTATTCTAGGAGGTGTGAGGTAATATTTCATTGTGGTCTTGATTTGCATTTCTCTGATGATTAGTGATATTGAATATCTTGGTCATTTGCATATCTTCTTTGGAAAAATGTCTATTCGTGTCCTCTGCTCATTTTTTTTAGTATGTGTGCTGCCGAAGCGAACATTCCACTGCTCATTTTTTAATGCATTGTTTGTTTTGCTATTGAGTTGTATGAGTTCTTCATATATTCTGGATATTAACCCCTTGTTAAATATATGATTTGCAAATATTTTCTCCAATTAAGAAGGCTGGCCTTTTCATTTTGTTGATGGTTCTCTTTGCTGAGCAGGAGTTATTTAGTTTGATGTAGTCCCACTTGTTTATTTTTGATTCTGCTGTCTTTGCTTTTGGTGTCAAATCCAAAAAAATCATCACTAAGACCAGTATCAAGGAGCTTGCCTATGTTACTTCTGTTTTATGCTTTCACATCTTACATTCAAGTATTTAATCCATTTTAAGATAGTTTTTGTGTGCAGTATAAGATAATGGTTAAGTTTCATTCTTTTGCATGTGGCTGTCCAATTTTCCTAATACCATTAATTGAAGAGATTGTCCTTTCTCCACTGTATATTCTTGGCTCCTTTGTCAAAAATTAATTGACCATATATGTGTGGGTTTATTTCTGGACTGTCTATTCTGTTCCATTGATCTATATGTCAGTTTTTATGCCAATACCAGACTGTTTTAATTACTATATCTTTGTAATATAGTTTGAAATCAGGGACAATTTTACTTCTTCCTTTACCATTTGGATGCTTTTAATTTTTATCTTTTGTCTTGTGTAATTATTCTGGCTAGGACTCCAATTCTATGCTGAATAAAAGTGGTGATAGTGGGCATCTTTGTCTTATTCCTAATCTTAGAGGAAAAGTTTTTGGCATTTGCCCACTGAGTATGGTGTAAGCTGTGGGCTTATCATATGTGGCCTTTAGTATGTTGACATGCATCCCCTTTATACCCACTTCGTTGATTTTTTGGGGGGGTCATAAATACATATGATTTTGTTAAATGTCTTTTCTGCATCTATTGAGATGATCATATGATTTTAACTTTTCATTTTGTTAATGTGGTGTATCATACTGATTGATTTGCAGATGTTGAGCCATCTTTGTATCCCTGGAATAAATCTCATTTGGTCATTGTTTATGATTTTTTAATGTATTGTTGAATTTGGTTTGCTAATATTTTGTTGAGGATTTCTGCATCTATATTCATCTGGGATTTTTGCCTGCAACTTTCTTTTCTTGTGTTATCCTTGTCTGGTTTTGATTTGAGTAATGCTAGTTTTATGAAAGAGAGTTTTATGAGTTTGGAAGTGTTCCCTCCTCTTTCATTTTTTTGGGGGAAGAGTTTGAAAAGGATTGGTATTAATTCTTTTTTGGATGCTTGGTACAATTCACCAGTGAAGCTGTCTGCTCCTGGACTTCTGTCTGTTGAGAGGTTTTTGATTACTGACTTGGTCTCCTACTAGTAATCATTCTGTTCGGATTTTCTATTTCTTCATGATTCATTTTTGGAAAGTTGTATGTTTCTAGATTTTTAAAATTTATATGAATTTATATTTATCAGTCATTTATTTTATAGCTTCGAGGTTTTATATCTTGCTTAGAAAGATTTTATCCTTATAGTTCTACTTTTAAAATTATCTAATATTCTTCTGGTCCTCTGCAGCAAATTTTAACTTCTATCTCTTGTTTTTGGTTTGGGGTCTCCCTCCCACTCTTGCATCTGCCTCTAAGCAAAGCATTCAAGAATCCACTCACTAGATCTTTAAACAAAATTCATTTAGCACTCTTCCGGGCAACATGAAAATAACATAAGAAAAACATTATTTCTACCCAGAAGAGGCTCACTGCTTAGTAAGAGAAGATAAAGGAGGAGAAAGTTGAACCATTCTGACCCTGTGCCTTTATTCCAATTCAGGGGTGGAAATCCTGAAGAATTCATATAACTTGTAGAGCTCTATTACACATTTACAGTCTCTACCTCAGCCTTTTTTATTGGTACTCAGTAATTCATTTATTTGTTCATTCCACAATCATGCATACATACCACATAATAATGGGAACACTGACACCCTGGAAAGAAAAGGTAAAATGAATATGATGGTAACTCACAAAGAACTAACTGAATGGTAACTGAGGCAAGGAAACAGATGGATATGTTACAATGTGGTAAATGTTCTGACAGATCTAAGAACAGCCCTCTACAGAGCAAGTACATGGGGTATCTAACATGGATTGAGAGAGAAGGAGGAGAGGAAATACCATGGTCTGCTCCCATCCCATTCTTTATGGAGCTGTTCCAATCTTGCACTGCTGGTTCAAATTTCTGTATGAGGTTGCTCAAAATGAAAGCAAAATATGGAAGTTTAAGGTAACTAAAGTGTATAGCCCTATTTTTACTGAGGTATAATTTATACACACTGATGTTAAGTATAAAATCTGGTAAATTCTAACAAATGTACATACCAGCTCAATTAAGATACAGAACATTTGCATCATCATACTAACTTAAATACCCATATGGTTGCTTCCAGTCAAGATGACCCCATGCACTGACAGAGAAAACTAGGATTCTTATTTCTAGCACCATATTCCCAGAACTTTACAAAATAAAATCTCACAGTATGTACTTGCTTGTGCCTGGCTTCTTTTTGCTCAACAAACTGTTTTTGATAGTCATCCTATTATTGTATACATCAGTGCTCCTTCTAAGTGCTGAGTTGTTTCCATTGTATGAATATATTACAGTTTGTTTATAGACCTTTGTGTTATTTCTGGTTTATGGTTATTGTAAATAAAACTGCTGTAAACATTCCTGTGCCTGTCTTAATGTGGACATGTTTTCATTTTATTTTCTTTATTTCTGCGAATACCTTCTACCTGCTTTTGACAAACACAGAAATGTAGTATTTCTGAACTTTAAAAGTCAGAAGGTGGGAATGAAAATGCCAGTGGTATCAGTGGGTCAAAAAAAATCTCAATCTGATACTCAAGTGGCCTGAATTATAACCTCCCATTGCTTCTCACTTCAATTAAAATATAGAGCTTAACAAATATTAACTCCATCAACTTACTGCCTCCAGTATAAATGTGTCTGCCTTTAAATTTAACCTCTCTTCTTTTCTCCCATTTTTTTGAGGAAGAGGGTTCTATTTTCCTGTCCAAGGCAAACCCCTCCTTATCTTCTTATTTTCCATCTCCCCAAGAGCTTCACTTGCCCTCAAGTCTTTTTCATATTAAAAAAAATGAAACTTCAGGGGCGCTTGGGTGGCTCAGTTGGTTAAGCGACTGCCTTCGGCTCAGGTCATGATCCTGGAGTCCCAGGATTGAGTCCCTCATCGGGCTCCCCGCTCTGCAGGGAGTCTGCTCCTCCCTCTGACCCTCCCCCCTCTCATGTGCTCTCTCTCTCTCTCTCTCAAATAAATAAATAAAAATCTTTAAAAAAAAAATGAAACTTCAAAGACAACATACACACTCCAGCAAGTGAGAAGATATTGCACAAACAATTCTACAATTAAATATATAACTGAAGTGACAAATGTTGTGAATGCAAAGTAAAGGGAACAAGGAAAGATGAAAACAAAGGGTTTACTTTGCAAGCTCGGGAGGCTACTCCGAGCACCTGGACAGAAAATGTTGAACTACGTATGAGGGAGAATTATAGCTAAGGAAGGCCCTGGAACAGAGGGAACAGAATCAGAATCAAAGTACAAGGGATGTGATTTAGGCAGAAAGTGAAGTGAAACCCTTTTTCTGAGATGGAAAGAAAAAGTGACTAGAAAGTGAAAGTATTTTAAAAGTGTGGAAATTGGTGTGTTTATGTCTCATTTTTTCCTATGAACTGGGAAGCATAACAATTTTTTGAGGCAGTTGTGGGTGACATTTGGAATTTGAAGAAAGATGTGAGGAACTGGAAGTGCCTGTACAAGAAGAGAAGCAGGAGAGTCTGCCGATGCAGGAGCAGTGCAGGGTTTGCTGAGGGCTTTGGCCGGGCGAGGCTGGGAAGCACAGGATCCGGGCTCTGGACACCCTCCCAATACCCTCATCACTACCCCCATCATTCCCCCTTCCCCCATTCCCCATCACCCCACCAACCCTCCCATCACTCCCCATCTCCCCCAACCCTGCCAACCCCCATCATTCCCCATCACCCCCCACCCTACCAACCCCCTATCATTCCCCCTCCCCCATCACCCCACC
>NW_028032526.1:0-559 GCF_054177405.1 Leptonychotes weddellii
GTTAGTATAGGCTGCAAAGCCTACCATGATCCCTGCCCTGCCTCATCTCACACTACATATTGCTTTAATCTCAGGACTAAAGTCACACTGCCCTTCTTTCAGATCTTCATAGGCACTAAGCTCTTTGCCACTGCAGAATGCCTGCATAAACAATTATGTTTCTCTAGAACGTGTTTTCCATCATCACCAGCCCCCCAACCTGACCTGGCTAAAATCCACTTACCCTTTAGGCCTCTAACATAGAGAGGACTTCCATCATCTTTCCTCTTTAAATTTCAAAGTTGGTCCTCTTTCTTAAGCACACTGTACATATCTTTCATTCCTATCCCAATTTGTAATTATAAATTAATTTGGGAGGCTATTATTTTATTTCTGTGTCCCAAGGCCACTGGTCCCAAGAGCATGGAACATGTCTTACTACTACATCCTTATATCCTCATTTTTTTTTTAAAGATTTTATTTATTTATTTGACAGAGAGAGACACAGCGAGAGAGGGAACACAAGCAGGGGGAGTGGGAGAGGGAGAAGCAGGCTTCCCGCGGAGCAGGGAGCCCGATG
>NW_028032527.1:0-559 GCF_054177405.1 Leptonychotes weddellii
ATTTAGGGTATATTTTGGTCTGTTAGAAGAAACTGTATCCCAAAGTTTTAAAGAGAGAACAACTTATATATATATACCAAAAATAAGGTTAACTATTATGAAGGGATAGAATATGACTCTAAAAATGAAAAATAAAAATGATTTTTAAAAATGGATTGATAAGATGTTGGTTGAAAAAGGGAAAAAGAAAAAAAAAATTAAAAAAATTAATTTTGAAAGACTAAAGAATCAGGAGGAAAAAAGCCATGGATTCTATGTGCTGTATTCCCCCAGCGCTGGAGTTCTGCTGTTCTCATTGATCGGTAAACTTGGTCTTGGCTGGCTGTTCTTACTGATCTGGGGGAGCAGCCTGTTGCTGTGGTTCCCAAATGTCTTTGCCAGAGGCAGATTGCCCCGCCCCCACCGGGTCCAGGCTAAGTAATCTGCTCGGGTTTGCTCTCAGGAGCTTCTGTTCCCTGGAAGTTTTCCGTACAGCTTTGGAGGACGAGAGTGAAAATGGCGGCCTCCCAATCTCTGCCCGGAGGAGCCGAGAACTCGCTGCCCCGCTCTGCAGTGCGCC
>NW_028032528.1:0-559 GCF_054177405.1 Leptonychotes weddellii
AAAATAAAATTATATAAATTATATAAACTTACAATTAAATGATATTGAAATAAAGATAATAAATATAAAATAAAATAAAATCTTTCAAAAGAAAAAAGAGAATCGACTTGAGCGCTCATAATTTAAGATACCATTTTTCCCTATTGTTCGGCATTCATACTGTTTCCATTTTTTTGGCCCTTCAGAGACTGCTGCAATAAACATCTTTATACATATAAACTTGTGCACTGATGTTTTTATTTCTTCATAAAAGATTTCCAAAAACTGAATTGCTAGATCAAAGGACATTTTTCAAACTTTTAAATATTGTAATAGATGTTGCTACCTTCAAAAGACAGTAATTCTCTTATTGACCCGAATTGACACTTTATTGACAAAAATCAGCTTAGGTCAATATCTCACAGTTTTTTTTTTGTTGTTGTTGTTTTGTTTTTTACTGGATGGACTTTTATTTTAAAGTCAAAGGCACAGCCTGGCTGAGGCAGTGACTGTGGATGCCCAGCCTAGACCCTCAAGGCCCTGCCCCCAGCCAGAGGCAGCTGTGCCAAGGGGGGTTGGG
>NW_028032529.1:0-559 GCF_054177405.1 Leptonychotes weddellii
TGCTATCTTCTTCTTCTTTTTTTTTTCTTAACCCTTATTGCATTATTTGTTTCAGAGGTACAGATCTGAGATTCAACAGTCTTACACAATTCACAGCGCTCACCATAGCACATACCCTCCCCAGTGTCTATCACCCAGTACAGAGACTAAGGTATGGCCATCCCTATGGAGTTACCACTGCCTTCACAGCTGACAAAATTAGGAGAGGAAGGAATGATATTTTGGGACCACAATGTCAGATCAGGAAGGTACCTAAAAAATTATTCCATTTAGCTGCCTCATTTTTACATATTACAAAATTGAACCAGTTTTTTAATGTTTTTAAAATTTTTTCTGTATTAAAGATTTTTTTCGAGTAAGTACTTTTTTTTAAAGATGTTATTTATCTTTTTGAGACAGAGCATGAGAGAGAGCATGAGTGGGGGGAGGGGCAGAGGCAGGGGGAGGAATGGCGGGGAGGGGGAGAGGCAGAGGGAGAGGGATAAGCAGGCTCCCAGCTGAGCAGGGAGCTCGATGCAGGATTCGATCCCAGGACCTAGAGATCATGACCTGAGCTGAA
>NW_028032530.1:0-559 GCF_054177405.1 Leptonychotes weddellii
TCTGTATGGTGATAGGCACATGTGATTATTATTAATGAGCCTATGGCTTACCGATAGCTACTAAATAAGTCACCGCTTTTTAAGAGAAATATTTGCATTTCAAACCAATGATGTATTTTCTCACCAAGATTGATATTATTTCTGTGTATCTACATATGATTTTGTTGGCTTATATTTTGTGTAATCTCAGATGATTTTGCTTCTTGGCCTTATTTGCAAATAAGGCAGTTTTCTGGCCTGAAGAATCACTCTTATGTTAGGTCAAAAACAGTTGGAAGGGTGCCCGGGCGGCGCAGTTGGTTAAGTGTCCAACTCTAGATTTCAACTCAGGTCATGGTCCCAGGGTCGTGAGATTGGGCTCCGTGCTCAGTGGGGAGTCTGCTTGGGATTCTCTCTCTCTCCCTCTCCCTCTGCCCCTCTGCCACTCACACACACTCTGTCTCTCTAAAATAAATAAATAAATAAATAAATAAATAAATATTTTTTAAAAACCCACCAGTTTGAGTAATTTTAATATTTTCATTATTAAAAATACAAAAAATAAGAATTCCATCAATTT
>NW_028032531.1:0-559 GCF_054177405.1 Leptonychotes weddellii
TTTTTTTACTCCTGACACTTTTATTTTTCCCCCAGCCTCACTGAGGTAAATAAACAAATATAATTATATTTCAAGTGTACAAGGTGATGATTTAATATACATATACATTATAAAAGGACTCCCATAATTAAGGTAAGTAATACATTCATCACCTCACATAGTCACTTCCTTTTTTTGGTGACAATGTTTAAGAACTACTTTCTTGGCAAATTTCAATTACACAATATGGTATTATCAACTATAATCACCATACTGTACATTAGATCCTTAGAACTTATTAATCTTATTACTGAAAGTTTGTACCCTTCTATCATCCTCTTCCCATTTCCCTCACCCTTCAGGCCCTGGCAACCACAAAATTATTCTCTGTTTCTATGAGTTTGTTTTCAATTTAATGCCACATATAAGTGATAACATGTCTTTCTGCCTGACTTATTTCATTTAGCATAATGCCCTCCAGTGTCACCCATGTTGTTACAAGTGGAAAGATTTCCTTCTTTATTTAGGCTCATTAATATTCCAGGGTGTGTGTGTGTGTGTGTGTGTGTGTGTGTGTGTG
>NW_028032532.1:0-559 GCF_054177405.1 Leptonychotes weddellii
CTGCCTTCGGCTCAGGTCATGATCCCAGGGTCCTGGGATCGAGTCCCGCATTGGGCTCCCTGCTAGGCGGGGAGTCTGCTTCTCTCCCTCTGCCTCTGCCTCTCTCTCTCTCTGACTTTCATGAATAAATAAATAAAAAAAAAAAAGAAGGATACATGCACGATTACGGGAGCGAATATGTATGTTGCCAGTAAGATTTCTTTTTAACTGACATGTCCTGGGCAGAACTATTCTTATCCCTATACTCTCACCTCTGTGCTCACAGCATCTTCTCTAGCCTTGTAAAATGGCACTTCGCACATTTTTAAACTACTCGGTTATCTATCTGTCTCCCACTAGACGATACACACCTTTAGGAAAGGGACTGTGGTTCGTTTGTGTATTTTATCCTTAATGCCTAGCACAGTGCCTGTCACAGAATACACACAAGTCAACACTGTAAGTAATAAAGGAGCAAATAATTGAATGACGTAAGGAAGGGAGAGAGACAAAAGGCATGAGAAGACATTCCCAGGAAAACTGACCCCTCGCAAGCTGTTATCACTATGCCAAGTTCTTT
>NW_028032533.1:0-559 GCF_054177405.1 Leptonychotes weddellii
AAGAGATTACCTGCACCCCCATGTTCACTGCAGCATTTTTTATGATAGCCAAGACATGGAAACAATCTAAGTGTCCATCGAGATGAATGGATAAAGAAAACATGGTGTATATTCAGCCATAAAAAAAAAAGAGAAAATCTTGGATTTGTGACAACGTGGATAGACCTTGAGAACATGATGCTAAGGGAAATGAGGCAGAGAAAGACAAATCCTGTACCATCTCACTTATATGTGGAATCTAAAAAAACCGATCTCTCATGGAAACAGAGGTCAGGCTTTATGGTTGCCAGAGGTGAGGGTGAGGAGTGGAGGAACTGAATGAAGGTGCCAAAAGATACTAACTTCCAATTTTAAGATAAATAAGCTCTGGGATGTAATGTACAGCATGGTGACTATAGTTAACAATACCGGATTGCATATTTAAAAGTTGCTAAGAGAGTAGATCTTAAAAGTTCTCATCACAAGGAAAGTAATTGTAACCATGGATGAGCACAGATGTCAACTAAACTTAATGTGACTATTTCAGAATATATACATGCATCAAACCATTATGTCAGTA
>NW_028032534.1:0-559 GCF_054177405.1 Leptonychotes weddellii
GTTGCAAATGGCAAGATCTCATTCCTTTTGATGGCTGCATAATATTCCATTGTATATATATACCACATCTTCTTTATCCATTCTTCTGTCGATGGACATCTTGGCTCTTTCCACAGTTTGGCTATTGTGGACATTGAAACACCTTTTTTAATTGCCCATAGAATATTCACCAAGATTGACCATATCCTGGATCATAAAACAAACCTTAACAAATTTTAAAAATCTGAAATTATACAGAGTATATTCTGTCCATAGTGGAATCAAACTAAAAATAAATAATAAAAAGACACGTGAAAATCTCCAAACACTTGAAAAACTAACAGCATGTGTTTACCAAACTCAAACTTGTCTGTGCACCTTATATAAATAAGGCAATGTCTGAGATACTGGTTTTGAAGCAGAGAAAGATTTACTATCAGAAGAGCAGCCCAGTGAGAAGGCAGGGAATCGTCCCCAAAGCTGCCTTGCCCTATTGAGCCTATGCACAGCTTATATACATGAGAAAAAGGTAAGGGATTTCTTGAAACTGGGGATGAGGGGAGCAGTTTGAAACAGTCTG
>NW_028032535.1:0-559 GCF_054177405.1 Leptonychotes weddellii
AATTATTTTTGAATATGTGAGTCTTTTTCTGGACTCTGTTTTTACACCAGTACCACTCTATCTTAAATACTGTAGATTATAATGAGTCGAGATCAGAGTTCTTTTTCAGTATTGGTTTGGCTGATCTAGGACCTTGGCATCTCCATATAAGTTTTAGAATGAGCTTGCCAGTACCTACAAGGAAGCTGCGGGATTAAGTTTGAGATTGTGTTGAACCTGCAGATTTGGGGAAAACTGACATATTAAAAATATGGTCTTCCAATCCATGAACATGTTATATATGTCCATTTATTCAGAGCTTTAAAAAAAATTTCTTTCTGCAATTCTTTGTAGTTTCAGCATACAGGTCTTACACTTGTTTTGTTAAATTTATTCCTAAGTTAAATTCTTTATATCCTTATGAATGGTATTATTTTAAAATTTTATTCTACTTATTTATACCTATTATGTAGAGGTATGATAGACTTTTTTTTTAAATTTATTTTATTTTATTATGTTATGTTAGTCACCATACAGTACATAATTAGTTTTTGATGTAGTGTTCCATGATTCATTGTTT
>NW_028032536.1:0-1000 GCF_054177405.1 Leptonychotes weddellii
TTTTTTTAAGATTTTATTTATTCATTTGAGACACAGAGATACAGAGAGAGAGAGAGAGAGAGAAAGCATGAGCAGTGGGGGGAGACAGAGGGAGAGGGAGAAGCAGGCTCCCTGCTGAGCCAGGAGCCCGACGTGGGGCTTGATCCCAGGACCCTGGAATCATGACCCGAGCTGAAGGCAGACGCTTAACCATCTGAGCCACCCAGGTGCCCCTGGAGAGTTTATAAAGAAAAAGAGACCCTCATGCACTGTTGGTGGGAACGTAAACTGGTATAGCCACTATAGAAAATAATATGAAGGTTCCTCAAAAAATTTTAAAAAATAGAACTACCATATGATGTAGCAAATTATTCTACTTATGGGTATTTATCTGAAGAAAATGAAAACACTAATTGGAAAAAAAAATGCACCCTTATGTTAATTGCACAATATTTGCAATGACCAAGATATGGAAACAATCCAAGTGTCCATCACTGGATGAATGGATAAAGATGTGGTGTATATACACAATGGAATACTACTCAGTCATAAAAAAAAAGAAGGAGATCTTCGCGCGACTCTCCCTGCGGGTTCTCTCTGGGCACAATGGCAACTCTTAAGGAAAAACTGATTGCACCAGTTGCAGAAGAAGAGGCAACCGTCCCAAACAATAAGATCACTGTAGTGGATGTTGGACAAGTTGGTATGGCGTGTGCCATCAGCATTCTGGGAAAGTCTCTGGCTGATGAACTTGCCCTTGTGGATGTTTTAGAAGATAAACTCAAAGGAGAAATGATGGATCTGAAACATGGGAGTTTATTTCTTCAGACACCTAAAATTGTGGCAGATAAAGATTACTCTGTGACTGCCAATTCTAAGATTGTGGTGGTGACTGCGGGAGTCTGCCAGCAGGAAGGAGAGAGTCGGCTCAATCTGGTGCAGAGGAATGTTAATGTCTTCAAATTCTATTCCGCAGATAGTCAAGTACAGTCCTGATTGTATCCTAATTGTGGTTTCCAAC
>NW_028032537.1:0-10244 GCF_054177405.1 Leptonychotes weddellii
AAAAAACAAACCAAAACTAGCTGTTCATGTTCTCATTTCCCAGACGTTCCAGTCCAATAAAATTTAGCTATGTCATTGATATGAAAAACAAACAATCCTTGTTTATAATAAGAATTTAACTTACCCCAAACCAGAAGAGGGTAGAGGAGAGGGAAAACAATGCAACACACATTTAGAAATATAGAATTTATTTATATTCACTGTAAGACAGTTTCACATTTTGAACATGGTTACCAGAAGAGATATAACACTCTCAGAGTTTAACATGGCATTATATTGCTATTAAACATTGCTTATGCTGTGTGAGCTGGGAAACACTTATCTTCCCCTTTAAAAAATTTAAGGCTTGGTTTCCAAAAAATAATTTTACCACTTATTTTTCTGTTTAAGAAACTGGGAACATTCTGAAATAAACCTCAAAGGGGTGGAGGGTGAGGGGCAGCACACACACCTGGCTCATTCATACTCCCATTGAAGACAATGTGATTTGTTGTTGTTAAAGGCCCCTCCTGTTTGAAAACATGTTTCGGCACAAAACCAAATCAGTAGATGGGAGAGGCACTAGATGTAGATCTTTAGCGTACAAACAAGGAAAACTTAAAACTTTATCACCAGCTGCCAGCTAAAAAGTGTTTATTCAAAATTCGCCTACCCATAAATGCACACACTCAGTAACCTGCACTCACTTTTCTTTGGTACAGCTTACCAAATAGTAGTTCTCTTCTAACACACTAGTAAAAAAAAAAAAAAAAAAAATTTACATTTGTTTTCAACTTTCAGATCAAGTGGCCACAAATCTGTCCTTTCTCCTAAAGAACGTCCTCCATTTTTCTTTTCGATCTTGCAGAAGGTAACCATGGAGGTAACCTTGAACTGATGTGTAATCTCTCTGTTTAAGTGATTGAAGGGGGAGGTGAGGGGAGAAGGAGTGAGAAAATTAATCATGAAAAGAGCTTGGGGGATTTTTTTGAGAATTACCATATCAACGAGTTCGAAACACAGTGAATTCCAAAAGTGTTTTAGAAGCACTTTTTCCTGCATAAGTATTTCGTTCAATCAACGATGACATCATCATTTTACAAAAGGCAGGATCTGTTTAAACTCAGTAAACTACCTTACAATTCATGAAGTTAATGCTATAACAACAACAAAAGCTGAAAAGGGCCCCCAGTGGGTTCTGCCTCTGGCATAAAGAGGTAGAGCCGATCCATCCTGTAGAAGAGATTAACAACAAAAAACAAAACCAGTAGAACAAAACAATACTCCACTCCCTCACCAAAAAAACCCAACACATTCCATTTCTAGGGGCTGGTTCTGGGAAGCCAAATTTTATCACCAGGGTAGCATTCAGTCCAATTCAAAGAGATCCATTGCCCACAATCATCTTGCTGTAATTCTTCTGCTGCTCTTCCTTGAAGGTGTCCTTCACCTTTGCTCTCTTCAGCCCTCCATCCCTGGGAATAAAAAGGCAAATAAATAAAAGATACTCCCAATGATGAGTTAAAAGCATTAGCTGCTAACACACGGTCGTGCCACGACACTTAGTGGCTGCCTGGTCAGCACTGGGGCAAAGAACAGGGGATTGGAAAGCAGAAAGACCAAGATTTCAGCGTCTGTTCTACCAGTCACCACATGTGTATTACTTTGGGGAAGGAACAGTCTCTCTGATGCTTGATTAAAATATAGAATAAAAAAATTAGGGGCACCTGGCTGGCTCAGTTGGTTAAGCAACCGACTCTTGATTTCGGCTCAGGTCATGATCTCAGAGTCGTGAGATCAAACCCTGAGTCAGGCTCTGTGCTGGGAATGGAGTCTGCTTGAGATTCTCTCTCTCCTTCTGCCCCTACCCCGCCCCCCGGCTCACACTCTTGTTCTCTCTCTCTCAAAAAAAAAAAAAATAATAATAATAATAATAAGTTACAGAAATAAAATAAATAAAATATAGAATAATATCTCCACTCAGTTTCTTTTTAGAAGTTAGGATTGCTATATTCAAATATTTGGACTTTATATTAAAACTAGGATTGTTTGCCTATCCTTTTCCCCAAGAAAAGCGAAGTATTGTTTCCTTTCATCTAATCAACCTATGTCTTACTAGAAAATCATCCAGGACATTTAAAATATACACACAAGGGTGCCTGGGTGGCTCAGTTGTTAAGCGTCTGCCTTCGGCTCAGGTCATGATCCCAGGGTCCTGGGATCGAGCCCCGCATCGGGCTCCCTGCTCAGCGGGAAGCCTGCTTCTCCCTCTCCCACTCCCCCTGCTTGTATTCCTGCTCTCGCTGTCTCTCTCTCTGTCAAATAAATAAATAAAAAATCTTTAAAAAAATAAAATAAAATAAAATATACACACAAGTAATGGTGAGGGTACTGTATATGCATGAGTAAATTACTTAAAGATAAACGGGCTAATCATTATTCAAATCTAATCCTATGTCTACCAAGTTGTATTTTCATTCAAAGCACTATATATTTCAAGTATTTGTAATCTTCCATATTCCAAAACAGACTCAGAATAAAAACAAACAACAAAATCATAAATTGCATTTAATTAAGCAGTGGTTAGTGCCTATGTAAGCAGCATTCCTTAATTCAGACCCTGTGAATCTTTGAACTCTGTCCAGGATGGTGAAAACACAGAGCTGCCTGGGTTATAAGGGCTCTGCATGCCTTTCCTTCTTCGGACAACACAAAGAAACAACAAATTGGAAGCTCTGGGAGGAGACTGGACTATAAGGGGCCACAATGTCTCTCCTAATCTAACATTTTTGATTTTGAACTCCTAGGAGAGCATGGATGGTGAACTTGCTTACTTCATACTGTGCCTGTTTAATTTTAACCCAGTTAAGCACAAATGTTTACCAAGTGCTCTCTGATGATGATGAATGGATCATAGGTTAGCCCATGAACTCAATGCCATGAAGACAGAACTTGACCTACAAACAAACGCCTGCCTGAACCACTGCAATGTTCTGGCCTCTAGAGTCAAATCCAAGACACAGCCCACCAGTAAGTCCTCAACTTAAAATAGACTACAGTCCACACATCTTCCAAGGGCTCAGCTGTAGGAAATTTCCATGAAACAAGGTTATAAATTGTTGTTAGCTCCCCAGAATTGTCCCCAAAAGCCTCTTTTATCCAAAGGAGCTGTCTCTAACTATTCACAGCATTTATGTGAATTCTGAAGAGTCAGAACTAAGTTGGAGGAGGGAGAGGTAGAAGAAAGGCCATTCTTTCTTTCCTAAGGTCCAGACCAAAACTGACAAAGTTAGCAACGTTTGCCCCTGAGCATCCTGACATGATTTTGATACAACTCACCTAAGCACTCAGAAAACTAACACTGTTCTGAGTACTCCAACTGTGACATGCCCCCTCTAGAGACTTTAAAGTTTTACCCAATTCCCCTTTGCAGTGGCAGCAGATCTGAGTTCCTAAGGAGGCCAGCAGCCATATATAAAAGCCTGTTTGAGATGATACAATCAAGTTCCCATTTAATCTAGGAAAAAAACAATGTAGACATATTCATTCATACCCAATGTGTGAATGACAGATACACCTGGAAAGGCAGTGAGTCTTTTTTTTTCCTAAAGAAGAGGCTAGGTAATTAAAAGTAATCTTTTATAACAAAA
This sequence comes from Leptonychotes weddellii, assembly GCF_054177405.1. Lineage (NCBI taxonomy): Eukaryota > Metazoa > Chordata > Mammalia > Carnivora > Phocidae > Leptonychotes > Leptonychotes weddellii. The sequence goes on from NW_028032537.1 coordinate 3,630, forward strand.
TTACATATGGCCCGATACAAGGGAATTAAAAAACTCTGAGGATCGTCTTTTTTTTTTTAAGATTTTCTTTTTTAAAGATTTTATTTATTTATTTGAGAGAGAGAGAGCACAAGCGGGGGTGAGGGGTGGTGGGCAGAGGGAAAGGGAGAAGCAGACTCCCTGCTGAGCAGGGAGCCCGACATGGGGCTCCATCCCAGGACCCTGAGATCATGACGTGAGCTCAAGGCAGATGTTTAACCCACTGAGCCACCCAGGTACCCCCTAAGGATCATTTCTGACAGATTTTGCTTAAGCCAATCTGATTGAGATCTGTCCTGTGGCTGACTTGGGTAGGCTGTTATCTTTCAAGGACTTCTTCCTTTCTTTGGTTTATGAGGCTACTGATCCAAAGCTCCAAGATTTTCATATGGCTTTGGGGCAGGAGCAGGGCTGAGAAGTCAGGTGAGAGAAAGCAGGGTAAAGAAATGAAAACAATGAGCAAAAAAGAGGAAGCCAGATCCAGAGTGAACTTGGATCACTAGGGCATTTATAAACTAGGACCTGTGTAAGCCTGTCATTTGATGATGCTATGATGTCTGTAACTTAGTCTCACATATTCCAGCTTAGGTAGTGTGATACAAATGTTAGTTTTAACCTATTTTGACCCTAATCCTGACCTTAGGGCCAGTCAAGTAGCCCTAAATCAAGGACTCATACTCTGGGGATGGTCAGCCAGGCACTGAATTAGAAGACCACCCTCCAAAGGTGCCACTCTAAGGCTTCAATTGTCTTTGTCTTCCAACAACTTCCCAAACCTTGTTAATTCACATAAGGAATTTTAGAAATGGGTTTTCACTATAGAAATTAGTGGCTTCCTAATTAGCATAACGGATGCCAGAAACAAGTTTCTTGGGTGAAATTGGTTGTACTCAAGATATATGAATGGATAAAATAGGCTAGAGACTTTCCCCACCCCTGCATAAGGGAGTGTAAGAATCCAGTTAGCTCTATTGCAGAGGCTGAATTCCTGAGCAGTCCGGAGTCCCACTGGAGGTTTACAAGTTCTTGGTTGAACAGGCTGACAGCCTGACTCAGCCAAATCTTGCTCCTAGAGCATTACTATAATTGCCTCCAGTGAACTTTTCATGCAGTGTTTTCAAAACACCAAAAAAAGATAAACAGAGGGGGTGCCTGGGTGGCTCAGTTGGTTAAGCGACTGCCTTCGGCTCAGGTCATGATCCTGGAGTCCCGGGATCGAGTCCCATATCGGGCTCCTTGCTCGGCAGGGGGTCTGCTTCTCCCTCGGACCCTCCCCCCTCTCATGTGCTCTCTCTATCTCATTCTCTCTCTCAAATAAATAAATAAAATCTTTAAAAAAAAAAAAAGATAAACAGAGGGACTTTATTAAACTTACAAGATTTGAAGTATGATTAATCTCCCATTATAACGTAGATATAGTTAACCCTCACTGATACAGACTAAATGTTTATGCACCACCCCCCAAATTCATATATTGAAGACCTAACCCCCCAATATACTGGTATTTGGAAATGGGACCTTTGGGAAATAATTAGGTTTAGATGAGGCACTAATCCTCAAGGTAGGATTAGTGCCCCTATAAGAAGAGACACCTGTGAGCCTGCTCTCTCTTTTCTCCCTCTCTCCCTATATTCACACAAAAGCAAGAAGGTGGCCATTTGCCAGCTGAAAGGGAGAGAGCTCTGACCAGAAAACGACCTTGCTGGTACCCTGATCTCAGACCTCCAGCCTTCAGAACTGTGAGAAAATACATTTCTGTTGTTTAAGCCGCCCAGCCTGTGGTAATTTGTTATGGCAGGCCAAGCAGACTAATACACTCACCTACGTGCAACCTTCCTCAAACAAGCAAAAAATTAAATCCAGGGTTTCCATAACGAAAATATTTTACTTATTTCCTTCCAAGTTTTTAAGTTTTCTTCAATAGAATTACAGCCAGCGTTAAGTATGAACAAGACCCTTGCTCCCAGGGTCCATTCCCCACCCCCAAATCCATTCTCACTCTCTTCTTCAGTAAAAGAACCTTCAGTTTTAGCTAGATACATGGCCTTCCAGAACAAAGATGGCATTCGCCAGCCTTCTTTGCAGCTCTTATCACATAACTTGAGGTCTAGCCAATGGGCAGAGGTGGAAGTGTCCATCCCGTGCTCGTAAAGAGACGGGCGCGTCCCTGTTTTCATTCTTTCCTGCCAGCCATTCTCGATACTGTGGAGTAGCGCTGAAGTAGGCATCCTGGACCCTGTCATGGAAGCACACTGAGGATGGGAGATCATAGAACGACCTGTTACGCCAGCCTGCACTGGCCATGTTTAAGCAAGAGGGGTAAACTTCTACCTTCTTTAAGCCATTGACCTCTCAAGTAAACCACTGTCCCTTTCCGTTAAACCTCTGGCTAACCAGCACAACCAATGACATTATTAAAAGTGATTTTTTAATTAAAAAAAATGATAGTACTTCTGAAAAAGGTCTTACCAGGGAAGCTCAGTCAATCCTCCTTGCACAGCAATGGCAGACTTAACCCTGTTAGCAAACTGGACGGCGTCTTCTCCTTCCTGGGGAAAAGAAAATTATGCACATCCTGGGAATAGAGTTTTCAAATAATTCTTAAAATAAATATATCATAGTCTCTAGATTTGTTTGAAAATGTAAGATTCAGGGGCGCCTGGGTGGCTCAGTTGGGGTCATGATCAGTCGGCTGGGGTCATGATCTCAGGGTTGTGGAATCCAGCCGCACGTCAGGCTCCGCACTGGGCATGACACCTGCTTAAGATTCTCTCTCCCTCTGCCCCTCTCCTCCACATGCACATGCCCTCGAGCTCTTTCTCTCTGTCTCTTTAAAAAAAAAGTAAGAGTCACATTTTAGCTCAGTTCTATTCTCAATCATAGCAGATATCATTTGTTCTATCAAGAAAATTAAGTACTGTATTGTTTAATTTTGTATCATGTATATATATTTATTATGCTCTTTATTAGTCTTATCCAATATTTAACATTCCATAATAACTGTAGGTTCACTAAACCAATAGCAACTATAAAAACTATTATGGAAAAGAGTCTCTGAATATAAAATAGCCTGATTTGAAGAAACCTAAATATATTTTATTTTATTCATTTCAGACAGAGAGATACAGAACAAGAGAGAGAGCAGGAGCAGTGGGGAGAGGGAGAGGGAGAAGCAGACTCCCTGCTGAGCAGGGAGCCCGATGTGGGGCTCGATCCCAGGACCTGGAGATCATGACCTGAGCCAAAGGCAGACACTTAACCATCTGAGCCACCAAGGTGCCCCACGTTTGTTTTTTTTTTTTTAATGACCCATTTGCTGAGAAGGTACAAAGGAAGTCCAGCTCTAGCTAATGTGAAGAAAGGAGGCACCCAGGATTTCAGGTAAAAGTTTTCTCGCCTTGATCTGACCGGATAAAGCACCAAAGACCAGTTGTTATCTATGGATAGATACCTCTCTGGTCATCGGGGGCATGTACCACACGTCACAGACGATGGCCCAGCTGGTCATCATGCGAAGCAGGTAGCTCACCATGTTGTATTTACTACTGTTCCAAAATGCATCCCCAAACTGAGGGTTGTACTAAGAAAAAAGAAAAGAAAATACATTCCAGTTATGAACGAAGTGGTGACCTTTCTTATCCATGTCAGTGTTTCCAAGGTGACAAGCCAAACATCTCTATCAGACCCCAAGAGAAAGCGAAGCTACTTAGCTTGATAGAAATGAACAAAGAAGTAAACCAGGCCAGCTAACTCCTCTGACCTGAGCCCCAGAGTGTTGCAATATGAAGGTTTTCCACCTGAGTCTGAAAGATCTGTCTCCCCACTTAACTGAAGGTGGGTGAAAATAGACACGGTAACTGTTTTGCTTATTACTGTTTTGTCTTAGGTACTTAATACAATGCCTGGCACTCAATCCCCTGGTACCTATCAAGCAAACAGGGCAAAATGTAAACAGTTGGTGAATCTGAGTAATGAGTACACAAATGCCTTGAGGAAGACCTCACACACAAGAGGTCTTCAGAATACGATGTTGGCTAAATATCTCTAATATAATGACATCACAATTTTTCTACCAACTAACTGTACAGCTGTGAGGCAAATTACATAACATCTCTGAGATTCAGTTTACAAACTGAGAAAGTTTAACTAAAGTTGTGGTTTCTAAACATTTTGGCTTAGCAGCAAATTGCAAATCATTTTCTTCAAATTACATCTAATGCAGAATTCCAGTATATAAAACAGGGGCGCCTGGGTGGCTCAGTTGGTTAAGCAACTGCCTTCAGCTCAGGTTATAATCCCAGGGTCCTGGGATCGAGCCCCACATGGGGCTCCCTGCTCAGCAGGGAGCCTGCTTCTCCCTCTCCTGCTTTCCCTATTTGTGCTCTCTCTCTCTCTCTGTCCTTAAAAATCTAAAAAAAAAAACAAAAAAAACAAAAAAACAGATGTAGAGAAAAGGGAACCCTGGTAAGGGTGTAAATCAACACAGCCACTATGGAAAACAATATGAGAGAGTCCTCAAAAAATCAAAAACGGAACTACCATATGAACCAGCAATCCCGCTTTGGGGTATAAAACCAATGGAAATGAAAACAAGATCTTTTTTTTTTTTAAAGATTTTATTTATTTATTTGACAGAGAGAGACACAGCGAGAGAGGGAACACAAGCAGGGGGAGTGGGAGAGGGAGAAGCAGGCTCCCCGCAGAGCAGGGAGCCCGACGCGGGACTCGATCCCAGGACCCTGGGATCATGACCCAAGCTGAAGGCAGTCACTTAACCAACTGAGCCACCCAGGCGCCCCTGAAAACAAGATCTTGAAGAGATATCTGCATCCCCATGTTCATTGCAGTGTATTATTTACAAGAACCAAGATCTGGAAACAACCTAAGTGCCTGTCAACAGATGAATAGATAAAGGACATGTGGTATATATATATATATGGAGTATTAATTAGCCGTGAGAAAGAAGGATATCCTGACATTTGTGACAACACAGATAGACCCTGAAAGCATTATGCTAAGTCACGTAAGTCAGACAGAGAAAGAGAAGTACTCTAGAGTATCATTTATATGTGGAATCTAAAAAGCTGAACTGACAGAAAGAGAGACTAGGAGGGTGGTTACCAGGGGCTAAGGAGAGAGGACAAATTGGAGGAATCGGGGAGATGTTGGTCGAAGACTACAAACTTTGGTTCTAAGATAAATAAGTTCTGGGGACCTAATGCACAGCATGGTGACTATAGTTCATAATACTGTATTATATACTCGAAAGTTGCTAAGAGAATAGATCTTAAATGTTCTCACCATAAAAAAGAAATAGTAATTATGTGATTTGATGGAGGTGTTTGCTAAAACTATGGTGGCAATCATTTTGCAATATGTAAGTGTATCAAGTCAACATACAGTATACTTTGAATTTACATGATGTTATCTGTCAATTATATTTCAATAAAGCTGGGGCAGGGGAAAAGGTATACAAGTGCTTGTTATTCTTACAGATTTTAAGGTTGAGGTTATATCAAAATAAAGTTACCTAGTCACTGCCCTTTTGGGGGGCCAGGGAGGGGCATCTATTTTACCTTAATTGCAACTGGATGTATGGTTCCTCCAATTTCAAAGCTTCCCTTTTTAAACATCATGACTGAAGTGTTATTGATGCAAGTCCCTGCAGAGGGGTGGAAAGGAGGTGGTGAATATTTTTAAAGGTGGTCTTTTTTAAAATAAATTTTAAAAAGGAATTATTTTGATATAAAATAATCTAAAATATTCAAATCATAGCAAAATTATAGTTTACTATCATTTCGTGAAATAGATCAATCCCCACTTAAGTATGTAATTCAACAGCTCTAAGCAAGTTTAATAAACTTTTACTTTGTTATTGAATGCTCTAGAGATATAACTTCGGCATAACAGGTGACAATTTCAATACTTTAAAATAAGGACCTCTGAGAGGCCCCTGGGTGGCTCAGTCAGTTAATCATCTGCCTTTGGCTCAGGTCATGATCCCAGGGTCCTGGGATCGAGTCCCGTGTCAGGCTCCCTGCTCAGCAGGGAGTCTGCTTCTCCCTCTCCTCCCTGTTTGTGCTCTCTCACTATCTCCGTCTCTCTCTCTCTCAAATAAATAAAATCTTTAAAAGATTAAAAAATAAAATAAAATAAGGACCTTTGAAAAATTATGAACAATACCTGTCCAAGTTCATTACCCAGAAATGACTTTTAAGATCAAAAAGGCATGATGACTTCCAAAAACAAAAAACAAAATCAAAAACAAAACACCATGACTTCCATCAAATGTCAGAAGAAAGCAAGGGATTACTAGCTCAGAAAAGGGCAGCTCATTCCTATGGGACAGCAGAGATCTGGACTAAGAATGCCAATTCTAGAACAATCCAAGTCCTCATACAATTTTTTTTTTATTTTTATTTTTATTTTTTTTTTTTAAAGATTTTTATTTATTTATTCATGAGAGACAGAGAGAGGCAGAGGGAGAAGCAGGCTCCCAAGGAGCAGAGAGCCCGATGCGGGACTCGATCCCAGGACCCTGGGATCATGACCTGAGCCGAAGGCAGACGCTTAACCATCTGAGCCACCCAGGCGCCC
>NW_028032538.1:0-559 GCF_054177405.1 Leptonychotes weddellii
AACGACTGAGCCACCCAGGCGCCCCCATTGATTCATGATTTAAAAAAAAAGAAGAAATTCTCAACAAACTAGGAATAAAAGAGAACTTCCTTAACCTGACAGATGAAGGACACCCGCCAAACCCACAGTTAATATCATACTCAAAGATAAAAAGTTGAATTCTTTCCTCTTAAGATCAGAAACAGATAGTGATGTCTACGCTTACCACTCCTACTCGGTATCATACTAGAAGTCCCAGTCAGTACAATAAGTCAAGAAAAAGAAATAAAGTATATATAGATTGCAAAAAGAAGGAAGTCAAGTTGTCCCTATTTGAAAATGACATCATTATCTAGATGGAAAATCCCAAGGAATATGCAAAAAAAGCTCACAGAATTAATTAGTAAGTTTAGCAAAGACTTATGATACAATGTCAGCACATAAAAATTAAATATGTTTCTATAGACTACTAATGAACAATTGGAAATGGAAATTTTAAAAATATATACCACTTAAATTAACTCCAAGAAATGAAATGCTTAGAAGTAAATCTAATAAAATGTGTAAGGTTTGAACAAAC
>NW_028032539.1:0-559 GCF_054177405.1 Leptonychotes weddellii
CATGCACACGAGCAGGAGGGGGCAGAGGGAGAGGGATAGAACCCTAAGCAGGCTCCACACTCAGCGAAGGGCCTGACATGGGGCTCAATCCCATGACCCTGAGATCATGACCTGAGGGGAAATCAAGAGTCGGACACCCACCAACTGGGTCAACCAGGCTCCCCTAAAAATTACTTATAACTCAAAGGTCAAAGGGGAAAGCATAATTTAAATAAGGGGGTATTCGGAATTAAATGATAATCTTAATAGTAATAGTAGAACCTCTGAACTTCAGCTAAACTAGTACTTAGAGTGAAATATATGGTCTTAAATGCCAATATCAGAAGTAAGGAAAGGATGGAAATTAATGAGCTAAAACCAATAATTTAAAATTAGGAGGGAAGAGTCTTGATGCCTACAACTTGCTTTCAAATGATCCAGAGAAAGAGGAAAACAAATGTTGCTAATTATTAGCAATTGCTAAGTTTTTTTTTAATTAAGATTTTGTTTATTTATTTGACAAAGAGAGAGACAGTGAGAATGGGAACACAAGCAGGAAGAGTGGGAAAAGGAGAAGCAG
>NW_028032540.1:0-559 GCF_054177405.1 Leptonychotes weddellii
CCCATTGTGCACACTCTTAATATTTTTAGCCAAGGGCATGCTTTTCCACGATCCATTTGTATTAAAATCTGTTAAGCTTGTCTTCACATCTCTTAAGGCCTTCCTTTTTTTCTAACTCTTGACAACTCAGTGTCAATTATTTTGGAACCAAATATGTAAGGAATTTTTAAAAAAATCCTTCTGACTTTTATTCAAAGAAAAGCCACTTTCCTTCTTTCTTTTTTATTTATTTTTTTAGAAAAGGCAAATTTCTTAATAAGAAGCTAAGAAATCAGTAAGTCTGAATCATATTTGACGAGAAGGTGGATATCTCATTTTATTCTTACTATCATACTGAAATTATAATTTGTTAGGATTTATTATAAAATTTTATTTTCATTAGTAATCAGGAATCTAATAGATTGCTCTTTGGTCAAGAAATCAACGAACTTTTAAAGCCCTTCATCTTTTTGTTGCTAGAAGTAAATATTTCATTAGCATGGATATTAGTAAGTTATTTAAGAAGTTGTTAGGTAAAGAAGTTTTAGGATGAATAGGTTGTGTTTTTATTTTTTTTTAG
>NW_028032541.1:0-559 GCF_054177405.1 Leptonychotes weddellii
GGACTCGGGAGTCTGGGGCCAGGTGTGTTTCAGAAAGCAGGTACACAGTCAAGGCTGTCAGCCCGGCTTTGGCTTTTTGCTTTTTTTTTTTTTTTTGGACCTGGGATCTTGGGGTTGGCTGGGGCCAGTGGGGGGCAGCATCTGTGGGCTCTGTAGTAAACAAAGACGCTAGATAGGAAAAGGAAGGAAGAACTGGGTGGACTTGGGGATGACCAAGACTGGAGCCTATGGTGAGAGAGTTGCCCTCCTAGAGGTAGGAGATGGGAAAATCAGGAGATTAGAAGGATGGGACCAGGGTCAGGTTTGATGTCAGATGGGCAATGGGGTTGTTCCGTGCCGGGATAAGAAGAGCCCAGGGTGAGGGCGCCTGGGTGGCTCAGTTGGTTAAGCGACTGCCTTCGGCTCAGGTCATGATCCTGGAGTCCCTGGATCGAGTCCCGCATCGGGCTCCCTGCTCGGCAGGGTGCCTGCTTCTCCCTCTGACCCTCCCCCCTCTCATGTGCTCTCTCTCTCTCATTCTCTCTGTCTCAAATAAATAAATAAAATCTTTAAAAAAAAA
>NW_028032542.1:0-558 GCF_054177405.1 Leptonychotes weddellii
GAGGGTCTCCACCGCCCCACCTGTGCTGTCGAGAGGGCAGGCGGAGGCCATACGTGTACCTGTCCAGGTGATGCACAGGAACAGGACACAGGCATACACACAAGCTGTCCAGGGGACACACAGATACAAGACGCACATGACCCATTCCAAACAACGTGTAAACACACGCGCACGCACCTGGACCTGGGGGATGCGCAGGTACGGGACACGCACGCACGCGCACGCACCTGGACCCGGGGGATGCGCAGGTAGGGGACGCGCACGCACCTGGACCTGGGGGATGCGCAGGTACGGGACACGCACGCGTGCGCACGCACCTGGACCCGGGGGATGCGCAGGTACGGGACACGCACACGCGTGCACGCACCTGGACCCGGGGGATGCGCAGGTACGGGACACGCACGCACACGCACGCACCTGGACCCGGGTGATGTGCAGGTACAGGACACAGGCCACCAGGAAGCAGATGCAGAACACCAGCAGCAGGAGGACGACCACACTCCTAGGACAGAAGACACAGGCTCACTGCGGGCTGGGCGCAGCAAGGTGTGCCCAAGA
>NW_028032543.1:0-558 GCF_054177405.1 Leptonychotes weddellii
ACATAGAGGCCCTCTCACATTTTCTCTAACAAAACAAATAATTTTTCCTTTGAAACATAACAAGTTTCTACTTGTCTTCATTGAGACACAGGTAGTTGTTCTGGGTTTAGCCTTTACTAGCAGGTAGTAAGTTCCAGTTAAGGAAATAACAACCATTAGCCAAAGGGAAAGAAAAAGAAAGAAAGAAAGAAAGAAAGAAGAAAAAGAAAGAAAGAAGAAAGAAAGAAAGAAAGAAGAAAGAAGAAAGAAGAAAGAAGAAAGAAAGAAAGAAAAAGAAAGAGAAAGAAAGAAAAAATGAAAGAAAGAGAAAGAAAGAAAGAAAGAAAGAAAGAAAGAAAGAAAGAAAGAAAGAAAGAAAGAAAGAAAGAAAGAAAAAAAGAAAGAAGAAAGAAAGATTGCAATGTTTGAGTTGGAACTAGGCAGAGGAAATAGTTCATTATAATTTCTCATTCAGCGTTGGGCTTAATTCTGTCAAAGGTGTGTTAAATGCCATTTTAGTTTATAGAAGGATAAGGATCTACAGCTTTGAAACCCCTACTATCTGCCCAGCACTGTGCA
>NW_028032544.1:0-558 GCF_054177405.1 Leptonychotes weddellii
GGGGGGCAAGTGAGTGGAGAAACATCAAACTTATTGATGCTCAGTGATGGGTATATATGGGTTCATTATATTATTCTCATTATTCAAATAAAAGGTTAGGACAAGACAAAAATAACAGGAATGAGGTGGAGCTAAAACCTATTTGATTTGATTACTATTAGAACTTATAAGTCAGTTTGAGGCTTGGAGGCATTTGGGATTGTGTGTGTGTTATATGTTATATGTTTTCTATATATATGTTATATGTTACATAAATATATATATTCCTATATATATGTATATATATATATATAGTCCTAAAGAATCATCATTAAATTTATGAAGAGTAGTATGTACATCAGTACCATCATAATAGTAAAACAAGAGGTGCTGATTTTTTTTTTTAAAGATTTTATTTATTTCTTTGAGAGAGAGAGAGAGTGAGAGAGAGAGCGCACAAGGGGGGGGAGCGGGAGAGGGAGAAGCAGACTCCCCGCCGAGCAGGGAGCCCGATGTGGGACTCGATCCCAGGACTCCGGGATCATGACCTGAGCCGAAGGCAGTCGCTTAACCAACTGA
>NW_028032545.1:0-558 GCF_054177405.1 Leptonychotes weddellii
CTCCCAAAAAACAAGAGTCCAGGGCCTGATGGATTCCCTGGGGAATTCTACCAAACATTCAAAGAAGAAATAATACCTATTCTACTGAAGCTGTTTCAAAAAATAGAAACAGAAGGAAAACTTCCAAACTCATTCTATGAGGCCAGCATTACCTTAATCCCCAAACCAGGCAAAGACCCCATCAAAAAGGAGAATTTCACACCGATATCCCTGATGAATATGGATTCCAAAATCCTCAACAATTGACAAGGCAAGAAACGACAAATGTTGGAGAGGTTGTGGAGAAAGGGGAACCCTCTTACACCATTGGTGGGAATGGAAGTTGGGACAGCCATTTTGGAAAACAGTTTGGAGGTGCCTCAGAAAATTAAAAATAGAGCCACCCTATGACCCAGCAACTGCACTACTGGGTATTTACCCCAAAGACACAGATGTAGTGAAAAGAAGGGCCATATGCACCCCTATGTTCATAGCAGCAATGTCCACAATAGCCAAACTGTGGAAAGAGCTGAGACGCCCTTCAAAAGATGAATGGATAAAGAAGATGTGGTCCATATA
>NW_028032546.1:0-558 GCF_054177405.1 Leptonychotes weddellii
AAAGAGAAATTAAGGAGTCAATCCCATTTAACTGCACCCCAAACCATAAGATACCTAGGAATAAATCTAACCAAAGAGGCAAAGAATCTATACTCAGAAAACTATAGAATACTCATGAAAGGAATTGAGGAAGACACAAAGAAATGAAAAAAACGTTCCATGTTCATGGATTGGAAGAACAAATATTGTGAAAATGTCTGTGCTACCTAGAGCAATCTACACATTTAATGCAATCCCCATTAAAATACCATCAAGGTTTTTCAAAAAAATGGAACAAATAATCCTAAAATTTGTATGGAACCAGAAAAGACCCTGAATAGCCAGAGGAATGCTGAAAAAGAAAAGCAGAGCTGGCAGCATCACAATTCCAGACTTCAAGCTCTATTACAAAGCTGTCATCATCAACACAGTATGGTACTGGCAGAAAAACAGACACATGCATCAATGGAACAGAATAGAGAGCCCAGAAATGGACCCTCAACTCTATGGTCAACTAATCTTCAACAAAGCAGGAAAGAATGTCCAACAGAAAAAAGAAAGTCTCTTCAACAAATGGTG
>NW_028032547.1:0-558 GCF_054177405.1 Leptonychotes weddellii
CACCTCATCTGCAGTGACTTCCTCCACTGAAGTCTTGAGCCCCTCAAAGTCGTCCATGAGGTCTGGAATCAACTTCTCCAAAACTCCTGTGAATGTGTATATTTTGACCTCTTCCTGTGAATCATGAATGTTCTTAATGGCATCTAGAATGGTGACTCCTTTCCAGAAGGTTTTTAATTTACTTTGCTCAGATCCATCAAAAGAATCACTATCTCTGGCAACCATAACCTTATGGGATGTATTCCTTAAATACTAAGGAATGTAAGAAATGACTCCTTGATCCGGGGACTGCAGAATGGATGTTGTGTTAGCAGGCATGAAAACATGAATCTTGTACATCTCCATCGGAGCTCTTGAGGTGACCAGGTGCATTGTCAATGAGCAGTCATATTTTGAAAGGAATCCTTTTTTCTGAGCAGTAGGTCTCAACAGTGGGCTTAAAATATTCGGTAAACCATGTTGTAAGCAGATGTGCTGTCATCCAGGTTTTGTTGTTCCCTTTATAGAGCTCAGGCAGAATAGATTTAGCATCATTCTTAAGTTTCCTGGGATTTTCAG
>NW_028032548.1:0-10244 GCF_054177405.1 Leptonychotes weddellii
ACTGAGCCACCCAGGCGCCCCACCAATCCTTTTAAAATGAACCCCACTTGACACTTCTAATCCCCTTTCCTACTTTTTCTTTTTTGCATTTATCAATGTTTAACTTGCTATATATTTCATTTTTCTTTCTTTCTTTTTTTTTTCTACCCTCCACTAGAATGTATGTTCCCTGAGAGCAGGGAGTTGTTTGTTTTGTTCACTGATGTACCCTCAGTCCCTGTGTCTTTCAAAAAGCGGGAAATGTTTGGGGATGGGAAACACAATGTTAATACGGAGTAGAAAAATAGAAAGCTTCCCCTGTACAAAAAAGTTTGTAGTTTTAACCATAAATATATACGGTTATGCAGAGAGATAGATATATAGATAAAAAGACGAATTTAGATATAAATCTATTTCTACTTTAAACTATATACAGATATAACATACGTAACACATGTAAAATATATATACTTTCTTTAATTGTTAAACCTGTAAACTTCGGGGCGCCTGGGTGGCTCAGTTGGTTGAGCGACTGCCTTCGGCTCGGGTCATGATCCTGGAGTCCCTGGATCGAGTCCCGCATCGGGCTCCCTGCTCGGCAGGGAGTCTGCTTCTCCCTCTGACCCTCCCCCCTCTCATGTGCTCTCTCTCATTCTCTCTCTCAAATAAATAAATTTAAAAAATCTAAAAAACAAACAAACAAAAACCTGTAAACTTCTTTACATAGGGTAAGCTTCCCAAGCTTTTTTTTTTTTTTTTAAGATTTATTTATTTTATTTTAGAGAAAGAAAGAGAGTGCAAATGGGGAGGGCACACAGGGCTCAATCCCAGGACCCTGAGATCATGACCTGAGCCAAAATCAAGAGTTACATGCTTCACCGACTGAGCCACCCAGGAGCCCCTCCATAGCTGTTTCATTCTTAAAAGACATACTACCATGTTGCGTCATATATATTCAAACCTGAACAGCATTTCTTTCTTCTGATTTAATGTCTACCTAAAAGTCTGACATCTTGGAATTGTTAAATACTCTGAATCTCAGCAATATTTGCTAACACTGAAGTGACTTGTAAACCTGTATGTCCTAATATCACAAGGAAAGCCTACTCCCAAATGTAATTCTATGGTTCCCCATTTAATGTAGGCAATAACAAGAATTTAAGTGTTGATTAAATGTCTATACATTAATGTTCATAGCATCATTATTCAAAATAATCAAAAGATGGAAACAACCCAAATGTCCTTTGACAGACAAATGGATAAACCAAATGTAGTGCATATACACACGATGAAATATTATTCAGCCTTAAAAAAGAAGAACATTCTGATGTATGCTACAACAGGGGTGAACCTTGAAAACATTATGCTAAGGAAAATAAGCCAGTCATGGGAGAGAGAAATACTTCATCATTTCATTTATGGAAGATACCTAGAATAATCAATTTCACAGACAGAGAACCGAATAGAGGTGACCAGGGCCTGGGGGAGGGGAGAACGGGGGGTAAGGGGGGGTTGGTGTTTCATGCTACCGTTTGGGCTGTTTCTGTTGGGATGATGAGAAAGTTCTAGAAACGGATGGTGATGGTGGTTGAACAACAATGGGAATGTACTTCACACCATTGAATTGTGCACTTAAAAATTGTTCAAATGGCAACTTTTTATGTCATGTATATTTTATTTAAAAAAATGTTAATGGATTAAATTCTGTACCTGGTTCCCAGACATTATATCTCTTTGCTTCCTTCTGGTTAAATGGTAAAATCTTAATGAACTAAAGAGATAGGGTGACCATCATTGCAAAGAGTATCTCAAATGCCTATGAGAATAAAGCCTGTGATACAGTCCCTATTATCACCTGATCTTCACTGCTTTCCCTTCCTTTTTTACTGAAGGAAACATGGTCTTCTCTTTTCTGAGGCTGGCTTCTTAAAATTTCCTTTGCTTAAAAAAAAAAAAAAAAAATCAAAGTTTTAGTATATTTCACCAGGGACCAGCAGAAGTATAGGTTCCGCAAATTTCTGTCTTGTGCTGTGTTTTGAATAAAGTATAACTTGAAAATTCTTTTTTTTTTCTTTAGAGAGAGAGAAAGCATTAGCAGGGTGGGGAGGGGCAGAGGGAGAGGGAGAGAGAGAAAATCTTAAGCAGGCTCTATGCCCAGTGTGGATCCTGATGCAGGGCTCAATCTCACAACCCTGAGATCCTGACCTGAGCCAAAATGAAGAGTCGGACGCTTAACCGACTGAGCCACCCAGGTGCCCCATAACTTGAAAATTCTTAAGTTTATTTACCATCATTTTAGAACAATACACTGAATAGCCAGTTCCTTAATATGCAATAGCTACACATGAAAACACATTTTAAATAACTCCAAATGCATTCCTTTCTATGTATCTCAGTGTCTTTTTTTTTTTTTTTTTAATATTCTATTTATTTTTTTTGACAGAGAGAGACAGCAAGAGAAGGAACACAAGTAAGGGGAGTGGGAGAGGTAGAAGCAGGCTTCCTGCTGAGCAGGGAGCCCGACGCGGGGCTTGATCCCAGGACCCTGGGACAACAACCTGAGCCGAAGGCAGACACCCAACAACTGAGCCACCCAGGTGCCCCTCAGTGTCATTTTTTTATGTCATGTTCAATTTGGCTTAAAAATGACATTATTAATTTGATGGAAGTAACATGGGAATTACTTCATTCATGCAATATAGGCTTAAGAAAAGAATCTCATTGTTCATATTTTTGACAATAGAATCACACAAACATCGATCATGGGGAAGTTTTCATAGAATGCCTGCATATTGGTACTTTAAAAGCTTCTCATACCCAGTCATTTCTTAAGAGAAGGTGCTATGGACTGAATTGTTTTCTCCTGCTCAAATTCATATGTCGAAGCTCTAACCCCCCATGCAACTGTCTAAAGACATAAGGTCTTTTTGGAACTAATTCTGGTTAAATAAGTTCATAAGGGTAGGGCCCTGATCTGATATGGTTAGTGTCCTTATAAGAAGAAGAAAAGAGACCAGAACTCTCCTCACTGACCCACATTCTCACACACCGAGGGAAAGCTCTATGAGGACACAACATGAACACAGAGTTCTTCAAGCCGAGAAGAGACCTCTGACCAGAAATTGAATCACACCAGCAACTTGATCTTGGACTTCTACGCTCCAGAACTATTGAGAAATGAATTTGTGTTGTTTAAATCTTCAGTCTATGGTATTTTGTTATGGCAGCTCGAGCTAAGACAGATGGCATTTCAATAAATAAGAATTTCTAGTTTAAGAATAGTCAGTAATTGGGGCGCCTGGGTGGCTCAGTCGTTAAGCGTCTGCCTTCAGCTCAGGTCATGATTCCAGAGTCCTGGGATCGAGCCCCATGTCCGGCTCCTGGCTCAACAGGGAGCCTGCTTCTCCCTCTGCCTCTCCCCCTGCTCGTGCTCTCTCTCTCTCTCTCTCTCTGTGTCTTGAATGAATAAATAAAATCTTTAAAAAAAAAAAAAGAATAGTCAGTAATTGATATGACGGTTCAGAAAACGGCCTTCTTCATAAAACCTGTTAAGTGCAAGTATACTATTAGTATTGTTAACATATATATATATTTACATCTTTTTTTTTTTTTCTGAACAGGGCATGAGAAAATAGTCCTTTCACATGCAAAAAATACAAAACACTTAAAAAAAATAAGGAATAATTTGTAGAACTAAATGATCAGGTTCCATAGGTTGATCTTAGAATTATGGGTATTTGGGAGGGCGCAGTGGAAATTCTTTCATTTAGTGGTTTCTGCATCACTTACCTGGACCAGATCTCTGGAGTGTCATCTTTAGAGCTCTCCAGAACATAAATCACACCAAATGGGTAGTAAAAAATGATAGAAGGTATTAGGCTGATTTGTACCATTCTTCTTTCTTTTTTTTTTTTTTTTAAGACTTTAATTATTTATTTGAGAGAGAGGGAGCGAAAGCGAGCACAAGCAGAGGGAGGGGCAGAGGCAGAAGGAGAAGCAGGTTTAACTGACTGAGCAGGGAGCCAGACATGGGGCTCGATCCCAGGACTCCAAGATCATGACCTGAGCCGAAGGCAGGCACTTAACCGACTTTGCCACCCAGGCGCCCAACCATTCTTTCTGACCCTTCACTATGATGTCTTGCACTGTGATGGCTGTTAAATCCTGGTCCACCCAATAGTGCTTCTCCCATACACCGCTAGGTGAGCAAAAGTGCACATCAGGACCCACCAGAAGGCAGAGAGAACTGTAAGGCAGAGGACACGGTGGCTGGGGTGCTGTGGGTGAATGAGCCCCTATCCTATCCATGTGAGCCCCTCCAAAGTACTGCTTGAACATCTTCAAGGCCTGGGGATTAGTTTCCCACAGAGACAGTTTAAGAGAGCCAACTCGGAAGTTGTAATCCTTGTTATGACTAGTCTTGGAAGTCACACACCGTCACGGCCACCTATCCTGTTGGAGTGCGGAGCATCTCTGATTCGCACTAGAGTATAAATGTCAGGAAGTGTAGGTCATCTGGGACCACGGTGGAGCCTGTCTTACACTCATGGTGCAACCTTACACTATTTCCTACTGGGGTCTCAACTTGAGCTGCCCTATGATTTCTCTCCACCTCTTGCCCAGGGGAATCTCTTAGGCTAAAGCAGGGCAAGTAGGGAAGTCCCACATTTTCTGCTCTAACTGATACAATTATCTATTTACCCAAATACAAGTATTCTAGATTCCCCTGAGGCATTTGTTTTCAATGTTGGCTGTTACTTAGAATTACTTGAGGTGGGGCACCTGGGTGGCTCAGTCTGTGAAGCGTCTGCAGCTCAGGTCATGATCTTGGAGTCCGGGGATCGAGCCCTGGGATCGAGCCCCGTGTCCGGCTCCCTGCTAATGCATGTGTGATTTTTATATATTTTTATATTATACATATTTATTTTATATGTTTATACTACATATATATAATATATATAAAATACACACACACATAATATTCTAACAGCAGTTTAACCCCGTCAGAAACTAGTGCTTCACCTCCATCCCATTGCTATAGGTTCTGATTTAATTGGCTTGGAAGGGATCCAGCCAACAGTAAATTTTCAAAGTGTGCCTCAGTGATTCTAACATGTGGGTCAAAGACCACTACTCTATGTTTTTCAAACACAAAAGCCAGAGAGACCGGCCCTAGGTAAAGGACACAAATCTCATTTACTACTCAAGTTCAGCCTCTGCCTTCCAACCAAAGAAAGAAAAGACAAGAAGAGTAAATATCACAGACGATCAGAACTGCCCCACCAAAGTTCACATCGCTGGGGAGGAAGCAGATGCAAGGCACCTAGTAAGTCGGAGGGTCATGATTTGATCCCAGGACTCATGCCTTCCTGTTCCCAGACCCTTTCCTGCATCTCAAAGCCTCCTAGAAAACCCCAGGGGCTATTTTTGAAGAATCCACGTGAATTTCCCCTCTCAGATTTCTTTAGTGCTGACTCAGCTTGTAAGTAAAAGACCTGATGTGCTTCTGATTTCTTTCTGTTGAATTACTAAGAGCCCATCCAGGAGAAACTAAAACATTGTATACTTGCGGGTGGGCTGGGGGCTGGGGGGTGGGGGGTGGGGCCGGTGATGAAGAACTGAGAGAAATAAAAAAAGATGAACTTGGGTCAACATGACCTTCACTTCAGGGCTGGCGTGTTCAACACCAGTTTTGCAAAGGGCCTCTGGTTCCTTCCGGGCAATCTGTGTTAGCTCACACTTGATGCTTCTGCTGACCCTTCTTTCAGGCCCAGGTAACAGAGATCCATGAATATCACTGTTTACAGTCGCACTTGCTTTATCTTTCCTTCAGGCAAAAGCATTTATTTACATCAGAGGTTTCAAATCCCATGGGCTGGATGAGGTCCACAGAGGGGGTCCTATGTATATTTTCTTTAAGTTTCACATTGAAGAGAAAGAAAAAAAAAACAACCTCTAGGTTCTCTGGAGGAATCAAGATAAATAACAATCTTGGGTTAGCTTTTCAGTTTGGCAACCACGTGCTTGGGTTGTATCCCTTTCTTCTCTCCTCCACAGATTCATGCATTTACATCTCTGCGGGTCCTCTGTGAGCAATTCATCTGGGGGCCCTTACTTAAACAATGACATGAATTAGGTAATATTAATTTCTGCTACACACACATGACGTGCACACACACACACCACACTGCTAAGATCCTTTCAGATCCTCTTCAATTGCCTTTGAGCATCACTGATCCTGGAGGAGTTTAGCCCTTGGTCAGTTGCTAGTTGGAATACATGTGTTCAATACCTCCTTGACATCTTCCTGCCTCTCATTTTGAGCACTAATACCTTCAGGGGGATTTAAAACGATGTTGGCGTAACCTTTACTCTAAAGGAGCTGGCGGCTTCGTGAGTCTAATGCTCAGCCTCTATTTGAATCTAGGCTTTGGCTTGGACTTCTACCACCTATTTCACGACGTGACTGAAAAGACCCTTCAAGGGGAATGGTGTCCTAACATCATCTCAACCCCAGGGGCCCCCACTTCCTGCTCTCTGGGCAGAGACCTTCACCAAGAAGGTCATATACCTTGCATGCATACAACAACTACAACCAAAGTAGATATGACTCTTTACTACAACTTAGAACACATTCCTTGACAGTCCTTTATTTGGCAGGTTCTGAAATTTTCTTATTATTAGAAAACAAATACATTTTTTTTCTTTTGAGAGAAAACAATAGAGACCTAATGGTTTTATATTCATTCTCACCCTGGGGTGGGAGTTGGCGGGGGTGGGGGGGTGCGGTGCGGAACACATCGTTTGAAAGTTTTTACTTTTGGGAGCTCATTCCAGGGATGCAATGAACAAGGCTCGATTTTGCAGCTGTATTTCATGAAGTGTCATTATCTTTCTGCGAGAGCAAACTAATGGATGGCTGGGAGGAAAGAAACAATTTGGAGGCAATTAATTCTGCTTCAAGTCCCAATTCACCCAATGCTAAATAGCACTTGAATCCTGATTCAAGATTTAGAGCCCAGCAGCCTGTGGAAGTCAGCCGGGGCTTCTCTTCCTCGCTCCATTCTGCAAAAAGCCTGCCTTTTGTTTTACTTCCTCTTGGCCCTGTGCTTGCGGGCAATTAGATCAGCGATGGGGCTGGTCCTTGTTCAGTTTGCTGGGGCCTCAGGCTGCTTTATGCCCTGATTTACGGCATGAGGGAAGCCTCTGGTATGCTGGTGCTTGGTACTTGCTCAATTTGTCCCAGCCACAGCAGGACCCATGCTGCCATCTGCTTGTGACACCGGGGACAAAAACACACAAGGCAGGAGCCTATTTTTGTCCTGTTGGGCGATGCTACAGCTCAGTATATGCTCTGCACTGAAAATGGAATACGTGAGCCAAAGATGCTTCATGCACCCCAGAATCATCCTAAATGGGAGCCATGGCCCACGGCTGGCCCGCAGATACCGCTGCCGAGACTCCAAAAGCATTATCTCCCATTTATGATTTATAAACCCAAGGGGAAATGGTTTGAAGTCAATACTGCTGAGAGATCAGCCTTCTCCCAGGAGAAAGGTGTCTGCGAGCGGGCCTCCAGGAGCAGCGAGCGGAGTTTGCGGACAAGAAACCAAGCCCAGGTCAACTGGACTCCCTTTGCATCAGTGCCTTCTAAACCCCTTGGCCAGCAAACCTCCGCTTGCTCTGCCTTTATGGTCTCACACCAGGCACCTCGGGCAACTTAGTCAGCATCCCGGTGCCTCTGGTTTCTCATCCTTATGCTGGGGACGTTGTGAGCATTATGATGGGAAGGTTGTAAACAGTACCTGGCACATCATAAAAGCTCAGTCGATGTTAATGATCATTTCCGTTGTGGTGTTTCCAACTCACACCACGATTAGTAAGCCAAACCAGAAGCGAGGAATCAAGCAAATCCAGGTGGCAGAGCCCTGAGTTGGGGTTTAAATCCGGAGACCCTGGCTTTGCAGCCCCCAACCGAGATCAGTAGAAGATGGATGGTCTTCAACCATGCAGGGGCGATGGCTGATGCTTGGTACTCTAAGCGCCAGGCACGGTACATAGGATTGCCTGTATTAACTCTTGCCAGATGCCAGATGCCAGATGCCACAGCAGCTCTGGGAGGTCGCTGCTGTTTTGATCACTATCTCTATTCCACTAATGAGAAGACTGGGACATGCAAACACTAAGTAACCTCCCCAAAGTCGCATGGCTAAGAGCCAGAATTCTAAGGCTGACAGACCCACTCCTCTCCCAGTGCCTGCTCTTAACTACACCTCTAACCACCACTCAGAACTAAGGAAATGTACAGCCCCGAGAGCACAGATGGTCAATCTCGACCTTCTGGAGCTCCTAGCACCCAACTCCTTCATTTTGCAAAGGAGGGGACTGAAGGTGAAGCAGAGTTACTTGTATAAGTGCAATAGGGCAGCCTGGAGGCAGAAAGACTGAGAGTCCCAGCTCATTTAGCCTTTTTAAGTCACGTCTTGCCCTGCTCCCACATCCTGGTGTCCCACCACGTGCCTGCCTCACAAAGCTGCAGGCAGGGCCATCTGGGATGACAGGCTCGGGCACAGGGAGCGCTCTCTGGTGGTAGGAGCGGCTGTCCTTGCCCCCTCTTATGCAACTGAAGTGGTAAAGCCTGGGGACTCCAGCTTCAGCATTCTTCCCACTGCTGTCTGCTCTCTGAAGAATAACAGAAGCACAGAAACCAAAACGTAACCAGAGATCTGGGGAAGATCAACCTTGAGTCCACCCTACATGGTTCCCAAACAGTCAGAGCCCTGGGTCGCAGAAAGAAGAGAGCTCACCTGTAGGAACAAAGCTCACCTATAGGAAGAGCGCCACCTGTAGGAAGAGAGCTCACCTGTAGGAACAAAGCTCACCTGTAGGAAGAGTGCCACCTGTAGGAAGAGCACTCACCTGTAGGATGAGAGCTCACCTGTAGGAAGAGCGCCACCTGTAGGAAGAGCACTCACCTGTAGGAAGAGAGCTCACCTGTAGGAAGAGGGCCACCAGTAGGAAGAGCACTCACCTGTAGGATGAGAGCTCACCTGTAGGAAGAGCGCCACCTGTAGGAAGAGCGCTCACCTGTAGGAAGAGAGCTCATCTGTAGGAAGAGAGCTCACCTATAGGAAGAGCGCCACCTGTAGGAAGAGAGCTCACCTGTAGGAAGAGGGCCACCAGTAGGAAGCACTCTCCCCAATAGCCCAGTCCTGAGTCCAAGTCCTGCCCCTTATTGTGCCTGCGACTTGCAGTCAGAAAAATCAGTGAGCCTCTGGGCATTCACTGACTTGCCTTTCCCAGATCCAGGACTCAGGTTAAATGGGTCCTGGTAATTACCAGATGTCTGTTCTCTTAAGGCTCAGTTCAACTCAAGAGTTCATTGCCAGATGCAGGGCTGGGGATACACAGATGCACAAAGGGAATTTAGAGAGAGATGGGAGGCTGGCAAGCGTCCGATGATCACTCAGGGCCATTGGTGGGGAAGTTCAAGCCCAGCGATGTGGGAATTCAGAGAAGAGTGTGGTTAGCACGGTCTGGGGAAGGGGGAATGACGTCCGGCAAAGTGTTGGGCACTTCATGTATGTATGTGATTTCATGTACTTCTTAAACCATTCCCAAAGAGATAAACACATTTAAGATTTTTTTTTTTTTTTAATTTATTTGAGAGAGAGAGAATGAGACACAGAGAGCACGAGAGGGAGGAGGGTCAGAGGGAGAAGCAGACTCCCTGCCGAGCAGGGAGCCCGATGCGGGACTCGATCCCGGGACTCCAGGATCATGACCTGAGCTGAAGGCAGTCGCTTAACCAACTGAGCCACCCAGGCGCCCCGAGATAAACACATTTAAATTAATTTCACAGATGGAGCTTAAATGAAGAAAGTCATGTACTCACAAGGCCCGGGGCTAGAAGTGGGAACTGAGTCTCTACGGAAGCAAGAATCCAAACCTTTAGTATTATATTCACATTGCTTCTGAGCATTTATGAAATGCTAGCTGTGTACGAAGTACTCTGTGATGCATGCTGAACATGTTACCTTACATAATTCTCAAAGAATCCTTTTGAGGGCGCCTGGGTGGCTCAGTCGTTAAGCGTCTGCCTTCGGCTCAGGTCATGATCCCAGGGTCCTGGGATCGAGTCCCACATCGGGTTCCCTCCTCGGCGGGAAGCCTGCTCTCCCTCTCCCACTCCCGGGGCTTGTGTTCCTGCTCTCGCTATCTCTGTCTCTGTCAAATAAATAAATAAAATCTTTAAAAAAAAAAAA
>NW_028032549.1:0-558 GCF_054177405.1 Leptonychotes weddellii
ACATATTCATCACCTCCCAAAGTTTCCCTGTGCCCCTTTGTTTTTTGGCGGTTGGGGGGGGTGTTTAAGTCCATTTAAGCTGAGATCTACTCTTTCAAATTGTTTAAGTACACAGTACAGTATTGTTAACTACAGGCGCTATGTTGTACAGCAGATGTCTAGAACTTACTCATCTGTCCTATGTGAAATTCTATACCCAAGGAACAGCAAGCTCCCCTCCCCCCGATCCCTTGCCAACCACCATTCTACTCTCTGCTTATATGAGTTTAGTTATTATTTTTTTTTTAAGATTTATTTATTTGAGACAGAGAGAATGAGAGACAGAGAGCATGAGAGGGAGGAGGGTCAGAGGGAGAAGTAGACTCCCTGCCGAGCAGGGAGCCCGATGCGGGACTCGATCCCGGGACTCCAGGATCATGACCTGAGCCGAAGGCAGTCGCTTAACCAACTGAGCCACCCAGGCGCCCCGAGTTTAGTTATTTTAAATATTTCATATAAATAGAATCATGCAGCATTTATCCTTCCATGACTGGCTTATTTCACTTGGTATAATAAGGT
>NW_028032550.1:0-558 GCF_054177405.1 Leptonychotes weddellii
CGAAATTCGCCAGCAGCAGGTACCACAAAATTGGCCAGCAGCAGGTACCACGAAATTCGCCAGCAGCAGATACCACGAAATTGGCCAGCAGCAGGTACCATGAAATTCGCCAGCAGCAGGTACCACGAAATTCGCCAGCAGCAGATACCACGAAACTGGCCAGCAGCAGATACCACGAAATTGGCCAGCAGCAGGTACCACGAAATTCGCCAGCAGCAGATACCACGAAATTGGCCAGCAGCAGATACCACGAAATTGGCCAGCAGCAGGTGCCACGAAATTCGCCAGCAGCAGATACCACGAAATTGGCCAGCAGCAGATACCATGAAATTGGCCAGCAGCAGATACCACGAAATTCACCAGCAGCAGATACCATGAACCGGGGCTCCAGAGAAGACCGGGTCAGCGACACATAGTACCCAGGAGTGGTGTGTTCACCAGCACTCAGAGACACCCCACAGGACCCATAGGAATAGCAGGAGGGTATCTTAGTGAGAGCTGAAGCCCCCGTTAACTGTGGAGGGGGCAGAGAAATACTATTTGTTTTTGCGAAGAGAA
>NW_028032551.1:0-558 GCF_054177405.1 Leptonychotes weddellii
TTCATTCTTCCAATCCATGAGCATGGAATGTTTTTGCATCTCTTTGTGTCTTCTTCAATTTCTTTCATGAGTCTTCTGTAGTTCCTAGAGTATAGATCCTTTACCTCTTTGGTTAAGGTTAGGTTTTTTCTGAGTTATCTTATGGTTTTTGGTGCTATTTCTCTAATTTCTCTTTCTACAGTTGCATTGTTAGTGTATAAGAAAGCAACTGATTTCTGTGCATTGATTTTGTATCCTGTCACATTACTGAATTGCTGTATGAGCTCTAGTAATTTGCGGGTGAAGTCTTTTATCATCCTCAATGGGGAAAAGCTGAGCGCATTTCCCTTAAGATCAGGAACACGTCAAGGATGCCCACTCTCACCACTATTGTTCAACACAGTACTAGAAGTCCTAGCAACAGCAATCAGACAACAAAAAGAAAGAAAGAAAAGGTATTCACATTGGCAAAGAAGAAGTCAAACTCTCTCTTTTCGCAGATGACATGACACTTTCTGTAAAATCCTCTTGTTAACACTAAAATCATAGGACAAATTTTGAGAAAAGAATGGAGCTGCA
>NW_028032552.1:0-558 GCF_054177405.1 Leptonychotes weddellii
CTTCTCCCCTCTGACAGGGTCACCTGTGACTGGGAAGGGGAAGTCGGCTAGTGCAGGAATCCTCCTCAGGAAAGGTCTCTCCGGGGGATGCATACGCTCTGTGGGAAGGCAGGTGTATAGTTTGGAAAAGCATATTTATAATAGTTACATTTTAAGCATTTTTTATTTATTTATTTATTTATTTTTAAGATTTTATTTATTTATTTGAGAGAGAGAGAATGAGAGACAGAGAACATGAGAGGGAGGAGGGTCAGAGGGAGAAGCAGACTCCCTGCCGAGCAGAGAGCCCGATGCGGGACTCGATCCCGGGACTCCAGGATCATGACCTGAGCCGCAGGCAGTCGCTTAACCAACTGAGCCACCCAGGCGCCCATTTTAAGTACTTTTTAAGGTGTCTGAAAAAACATACTGTGGGGTTTTTTCGTGTGTGTGCTTTTTGGTGCATATAACCATAGGAACGGAAGTTTGAATTATCTTTGGTCAGTAGGAAATGGGTTAAAATATTTTTTTTTTTTTTTTAAAGATTTTATTTATTTATTTGACAGAGAGAGACACAGC
>NW_028032553.1:0-558 GCF_054177405.1 Leptonychotes weddellii
AAAAAATATATATATATATATATCACCCTTTTTGAAGTATGTTTCAAACCTCCTCGTGTTTTACCTTATCTCCTCTTGTGGAGGAGGAGCGTATTATACACAAGCGAGGTTACATAAAAGAAATAAAGTTGATTCTGGGCTGGTGGAAGCCTGATCAGTACCCACTAACGGTAGGGCCCTGGGACTTAGTGGCCTTGTAGCGTATCACCATCTGAACCCCTCCTAAGCTTGTTCAGTTATTTATGAGTTCTTTTTGTTCCAGTTCTTCTGCAGATCTCACTAGATCAGACCAGAAGTTTTGGGTCAAAGTTAAGAACGCTGTAGTGCTAGGATTTGGATATTTGGTGATCTAAGATGTGGGAGGAGATCTCAAGGATAACTTAAAAGGCTTACCTCCATTGCTCATGACCCCATGCCCTGTGCAGTGGGTTGTGCCATCAGAGAAAACCACTCTGTCACGAAGGGCTTGGAGTCTGTCACCCCTTGGAGGGGCCTACATGGACCCATCAAATTCCTATCTGTAGGAAAAAAAAAGGTACAGCCAATTTTCAAGCCATT
>NW_028032554.1:0-558 GCF_054177405.1 Leptonychotes weddellii
GCAGGCTCAGCCAGATTCAGTGACTTGCCCCGAATTACACCATTGGTTAGAGAGATAACCAGGGCTTGAATCTCACTGATGACCCACCTCAAAACCTTTGCTCTACACCGGGGGCCACCAAACCCGTGGCCCCTGCCGGTCAAATTCTGCCAACCGTCTGCTTTTGCGCAGCCCCAGAGTTATGATGGTTTTTACATGGCTGGGGAAAAAAAACATTGAGAAGAGGGGAAAATTTTTTTTTTTTTGAGAGAGAGAATGAGAGACAGAGAGCACGAGAGGGAAGAGGGCAGAGGGAGAAGCAGACCCCCTGCTGAGCAGGGAGCCCGATGCGGGACTCCAGGATCATGACCTGAGCCGAAAGCAGTTGCTTAACCAACTGAGCCACCCAGGCGCCCGAGAAGAGGGGAAAATTTTGGCACGTGGGAAAACCACATGAAATTAAAATTTCATCATCCATTAATAAAGTTTTATTGGAACCCCACCACACCCATTTGTTTAGGGGACACAACAGCCTATGGCTGTTTTCCTGCCGCAGCAGCAGAGCTGAGGAGCTGTGAA
>NW_028032555.1:0-558 GCF_054177405.1 Leptonychotes weddellii
AATAGATGAATGAGAGAACAAAATGCTAACAGGGTAACAGTGACCCCAGAAAAATATACGTTAAACAAATCAGAAGAGACCTGAAACCAGGGGAAAAGAAAGGGAAAGGAGGAAAAAAGAAAAAAAAAAAGGAAAAGAAAAAGATTAAAAAAAAAAAGGAATATGGTCAAATATGATCAGGCTGGTTAATAGATCAGTGCCACATGCTAGATTTTGGGCATATTTTGGTCTGTTAGAAGAAACTGCCTCCCAAAATTTTAAGGAAAGAAAAGTTTATATATGTACAAAAATAAGGGTTAATATGGCGAAGGGATGGAATATGAGTGTAAAGGTGAAAATTATAAGAGATTTTATACAAGGAATTGATAAGAAGTTGGTTGAAAAAAGAAAGATGAGGATTTAAAAAAAAAAGGGAGAGAATATGATCAGGCAGGAGACTAGAACAAAGCCATACACTAGAGACTTAGGGTGTGTTTTGGTCTGTCAGAAGAAACTGTATTCCAAAATTTTAAAGAGAGAACAACTTATATATATATATATATATATATATATATATAT
>NW_028032556.1:0-558 GCF_054177405.1 Leptonychotes weddellii
AGGTCATTTGCCGAGAGAGAGAGAGAGAGAGAGAGAGAGAGAGAGGAGGTGGGGAGTAACGATGGGTTTCAGAGATTGAGAAGAACGGGAGGTTTCACAACAGACCCTGTGGAAGATGGGAGAGACTCCTGACCTGGAACAAAAGACCAGCATTTGGGGCCTAGTGCATGTTGAAGTCCTTGAATTTACATGTCTCCTCTCTCAGCTTTGTGTGATTTTTCTCCCGGAGCACACAGCAGCTTGGGGCTGGCCCTGCATTGCTTTACATGCCATCCACAACTCCACTACCCACCCACCCCCCAACTTGAAGAATCATATTGAGATCCAAGTGATATTATTGTAGAAATGACCCTGAATGTTTCTGGACATTTGTAAAAAGTAAAACGGATATGGATGTCAGGATTTTGATATTGGAGCTGGTTCTGTCCCAAACTGTTATGCCCTTTCAGAAGCTTCCTCCAGCCTGACCAATAGCCCCAGAGCCCTGGCCTCACCTTGAGTCCCAGATTTTAGTTGTTCATTTTTTATAACCACATTTTTGTATGGATTTTCTGTTAC
>NW_028032557.1:0-558 GCF_054177405.1 Leptonychotes weddellii
AATTTCAGAACTTTTAGAAGTCTGCTCCGCTGAGGGACGTTGCTCCGGTGGCTAAGCAGGAAGTAGAACAGTCACTGGGACAGTGTGGTCTCAGGAACCTCGGGGTCACAGAAAGACCATGGGTGCCTGAGTGTGGCAAAGCTCCCAGGTATTGGAGCAGGGAAGCCAGCTGCAGAGACGGAGCAGAGGAGTGGGCTCTCAGCTCGGGGTTGCCATAAACCGTGATCCACGGCACAGTCGGGCCACTGCTCTTCTAGCAGGGAACCAACAAGTGGCAGATCCGGGGAGACTCCCCTTCCTCCCCCGGGAGGAGCAGCACGGGAGTGCACCGCAGTGCTCTGCTGGGTTTGGACACTCCAAATGGGATGATGTGCCAGAGACAGAAATGCTCAGTCACAGGCCGGGTGAGCATGGAGTGCAGCCAGAGACTGGGGAGACGGGAGTGATTGACTCCTTTTCTCTGGGGGCTCACTGAGGAGTGGGGCCCCGGGTTCTTGGTGCTTCCGGGGCAGAGATTGGGACGCCACCATTTTCACTCTTGTCCTCCAAAGCTGTACA
>NW_028032558.1:0-558 GCF_054177405.1 Leptonychotes weddellii
AGTTATTTTTCATGAATAACATGTTATTTATGTGAATGTGCAGTGGGTTTACCCACGTTGTTTTCAAGTAAATAAATAAATATTTAAAATATTTCCCAGTTTTAATTACAAATACTACAAACATCCATTGACCCACATAAACAAAGGCTCTTTAGGATCTTCAGTAGTTTTTATTTATTTTTATTTATTTTTTTTTTAAAGATTTTTTTATTTATTTGACAGAGAGACACAGCGAGAGAGGGAACACAAGCAGGGGGAGTGGGAGAGGGAGAAGCGGGCTTCCTGTGGAGCAGGGAGCCCGATGCGGGGCTCGATCTCAGGACCCTGGGATCATGACCTGAGCCGAAGGCAGATGCTCAACGACTGAGCCACCCATGCGCCCCGATCTTCAGTAATTTTTATTTATTTATTTATTTTTTTAAAGATTTTTTTATTTATTTGACAGAGAGACACAGGGAGAGAGGGAACACAAGTGGGGGAGAGAGAGAAGCAGGCTCCTCGCTGAGCAGGGAGCCCGATGCGGGGCTGGATCCCAGGACCCCGGGATCATGACCTGAG